>NC_135499.1:193754028-193860354 GCF_052857255.1 Amblyomma americanum | reverse complement strand
GCTGTTTGTGGAATTACTTTCTTTTAGACCCGCACAATATGAAACAACGTAACCACAACATGCGCAGATGAATCGATCTTCAGCATTTCACGCGTTTGATAGTAAGCGCAGTGAACAAATACTTGATTAAATTGCGTGGTCGTTACGGTCGCATCTTTGACTGTAGACGAGCCAGCCGCAGTGAGCCACCAGTGTGTGAAGACTTATCAGGGGCGCGCAAGCGGTGTAATATAACAGGACGATCGCTCACGGACTCTCTACTACCGCGCTCAGTAGGGCTTTCAGCGTGTCCGAACTGAATCAAAGGGGGTCTCCGCTTTTTAATAAATAAGTACGCCTTCACACAGAACATTCGACTTCCGCGAGCATTGTGTTCTTTGTATGAACTTTCTTCTTTGCAGCGGCGCGGCTACCTGCACTGCGCTCGAACTGCTCCGAGAGCTGAGCTCCTCCTGTTGCAGCTCATATTGAGCCGGATATAGTACATAGAAAATGAGCGTCCCAGGAGCATAGAATAGACGCGTTTAGACGCGTTCTTCTGGTCGCTGGTATGTATAGGGATTGGCTTCTGGGCCATGCGACTTTGTCTATGCACCGCCAGCGCTACGGATCCCTTGAAGGTCAGAAAAACCGTCGTGCCCTCACCCTTCCGGAACCGAGGGACTAACTATATACCACGCCTGCTGCAAGAGCTGAACAGCACGCCTTAGCAGCAAACCCCTCGCGCTTTAAACATTCGGCGAAGACTGTAACTGCTCAAGAACTAGCTTGCCACGCGATTTACTTATATAATTCGACGTTCGTTCAAGAGCAGACAGCGACTGCTAGTGGGCTCATGTGTCTCCGTGCCCTCCCTCCCTTCTCTTCCTCTGCCCAACAAGAACAATCATCCTCCTACCCGTGACACACTGCGGTATGTTCTGTAGATAAAGTACAAGAAAGATAGCACTGTTGTCAGCACAAAATGAACAAGGGCTGACAGGTAACCCTCGGTCCGCTTGTATACAGACGTTTCGACAGCAGTGCTAGTTTTCGTCCGGTCTTCGTAGGGAAGAAGAAGCCAAGCACTCTTGCCTGTGAGATGCTCGTCAGCGGACTGGGGCTCCTCGTTCATTTCATATAGCACGATAGTGTAATAAGGCACAAAATTGATTTCGAGATAGCGTCCCTCTGTCGGTCGCGGAATCGGCTGGCACTAGCACGGCAACCACGCGCACTTGGTCCGCCCTTACAAATTTTTTAGACAGTATACAGACTGTCCATAGACTTCTGTCTATAAAGTATACCGACTCTCTTTACACAAGCCCTAAAGAACAGTCTATAGGCAATACAAATCCTAAAGACGGTCTATATAGACAATCTATAGATTTATGGCCATACACTTTTAGTAAACTTTTATCTATAGACAGTCTGTAGACTATGAATAGACAAAAAGAAATATCTGCAGGAAGGCAACATAGTCTATAAGAAGTCTACAGTGTGTCTATAGACCATTTTTATACCGGCGGAGGCGGCCTCTCAGCGGCGAGACTGTCATCGCGAGATTTTTTCTCACGCTGGGCGTGTTTGCGGGCGCCCGTCGTGCCTCCACTTTTCGCACACTCGCGCGGCATATCGCAAAAAATAGACTCGCATTCGGCCCAAACAGCCGGCGCGTCGCAGACGAGACGCCCTCAAGCACGCTGCCCTTACGGCGTCGTCGCACCCAGCGGACCCGTGTCTTGCGCCCCACAGCAGCAATCCAGCCACGAAGGGGAAGACGGACCATTTCTAAACGCGGCGAGGACGCGCGCTGTCACCCGTACTTCTTTTTTTTTTTCCCCGCTCCTAGCAGAAACGAACGCACGCGGGACAAGGCCACGGAGTCCCGCGGCGCCGTTTTGCAACGCCCCGGGTTGCGTCACGAAGCGCGCGGGCACAACCAGAATAACCGTAACGGATTCGACGCGACCGTCCGTCTGGCTCTTGTGTGTGGCGCCAAACGACCAGGGGACGTACCTTTCGCGTGCGCACCGAGGTCAACAGTTCTGATCGCGAGGCGTCTGCTCTGTGGTTGCCGTTCCTTCGCGTCTTCTGTTTCCTCCTTCATGGCTAAAAGAAAAGGCGAACGCCTGCCGCCTGTCCTGCGCGTCTGCCTTCGCCTAACGTCTGCGGTACCACTCGGCTGAAGCGGTTTACTTGCAGCGCCATCTCTCGCACCCGCGTGTCCCCAACAACCTCAGCTGGACAGAGGGCGCTCGCTTTTCCGCAGATGGTCATACAACGCTTTGCAAGGACCAATAAGGGCGACGTACTCTAGAGTTCTACAGTACACCACAATGAACACAAGCACTCGCCGTCAACATATGCAACCACAATACTTGAAATATATTTTAATGTTGTTCTACAGTAATGACTGAAACATTATTGAAGACTACTGTCGTTAACATTATTAAACTAATGTTAACAATAAAACGTATGGAATATTCCGTTAATTTTCGACATTATAATACCCACAACACTTTGAATTAATATTTATGACACAACATACAACGTTACTTGTTAATTTTTAACATCGAAATAACGTTCTAATGTAACAAATAACGTTGCAGCAAATTGAATAACAATCTTATAACAATACTTTAATGTTCAGTGCTACCTGAAAGACACGCACGCACTAACGAGCGCTCGTGCTGCACGGTAGTCTGTGACTGGAGTTCCACATTTCCTCCAATGTGACAAGCAGTGCTCATAAATCCCCCCCCCCCCCCCCATTAATACTAGTCATAGTTCAGAACACAGAGCACATACATACACACAGCCAACGGGGACAAGCACTCATTCTCAATATATATATATATATATATATATATATATATATATATATATATATATATATATATATATATATATATATATATATATATATATATATATATATATAGGGTGGCGCTGGTGTACACTCTCAAGGCTCGCTTACACCCAGTAAACATAAATACCCACGAGAGCAGCATATTGGACGGCCGTCGCCGTAGCTCAGTTGGTAAGAGCACCGGACGCGATATTCGGAGGTCGTGGGCTCGGATCCCACCGGTGGCATGGTTGTTTTTTCTGCTGCTTTATAAGTAATTTTCTTTAAGCGATTTATTAATCTAAGTATTATTATCCCACTGATAAGCATAACACATTAAATAAAAAAAATTAACGTTCCCCTATGCACCTTGGTTTCGGTGACTGTTGGCTCCCTTTATATATATATATATATATATATATATATATATATATATATATATATATATATATATATATATATATATATATATATATATATATATATATATATATATATATATATATATATATATCAGCCACGACGCGCATTGGAAAGCAAGCGCATGCATCGCAAATATCGGCCGATGAAGAGCGATGCGCAAACACGACGGAACCCGACCTGCGCAAGCGGGTCACTGCCAATGTCAAGTTTTGTGCCGATTCACTGTTTATGCAGATAAGTCGGCTTGTTTTCGCCTGCGCCGGCAAAAGCGATCTCCTCAGGGGAGGGGGCTGTGATGGATGGCTCTCGAGTGGCCGACGGAAAAGCTCGCGCAACAGGGACCACAATCGCCCCCCTTGCTCGATTCCCCTCAACCACGCAAGACAGGACACTGCCGCTATCGCGTCACGCGGCATCAAAGGCGCACTCATGCACACACACATGCGGCTGCTCAGATTATACGCGCTAAAGTGTTCCCCCAGATCCCCCTCACACACACACACACCCGCATAAGCGCGGGTCTGGAAATAGCACGAACCGATTCCCGTAACGCACAGCGTACAGCAGATAGGGCATTTCTCTGCTTCTTTTCTTTTTCCTTCAGCAGTAAGGGGAACCCTCGTCGAGTGCACAGCGGCGCCGCGCCGGCGGGGGGCTGCCCCTTATCAGGCGCTCGCGGGCCACGATCCGCTGGCCGGATAAGGCGTAGCGCGACCCCAGATCGCGGAAAACCTTGAGGGATGCCCTTCCAGCTTCGACGCCCGCCTGTCACGTGCCCGTATACTCCAGCGGAAACGAAAGGGCAGGACTATACGGCGCGCGCGATGCGCCAATGTGCGCCGGTGACGAAAGCAAGCGCCTCGAATCGCTCAAACATCCAGTGTACGGCACGTGCTTAGGACGGGGGCTCGAGATAGCTCGTGTGACCCCCTCGAGCACCGTGGCTGCGCGGATCATTTGGCGCGGCCATACGTCTGCCGAGGCGAGGAGGGTTTTTCAATTCTTTTCTACGGCGTACTACAAGTAGAAATCTTCATTCCGCTTCTGCAAGAGAATCATGTGCCTCCCTGACCTATTTCGTGTCACGTGACACCTTAATACCTTAACAGCCACTGAATATCGCGTTAGCCAGTGGTAACCGCCCTGACAATTTTTTCTTCTCTTTGCTTAATTAACGTTAACTAATGATGGAATTAAGCAAAATGCAAAAATAGTGCGACTTGCTCCATACAACAGCCAGCAGCATGCATTTGGTCGCGTCGTCTTAGAGTGCCACAGCATATTTTAAAACCCTGGCTAAAGTTAGCTGGGACACCCTGTATATCTCCGAATCCGGCCGCCTGTGTTTGCGGACTTTCTCTTGTCTTGTTCGTGTTTCTACTGCGCTGTAGTCTTAAGCACTTTCAGGCTACACCGGTTCTGCCTCCATTGTTCACCTTTGTTGTGTGTGCACTTCTGTTTGACTTTCTGACACACAGTCCGCGAGTGCACCGTTTGAAGTTATTTTCAAGTTACCAAGTTGTGGTGCTAACGGCACCACAGGTGCTACTTTCCAACCATCGTGGAAAACTTGTCAAGTAGATGTGTTACGGCCGACAACCAGCTATGGTCGCCTGCTTAAAGAGGTTTTCGATGTCTGATAATGCGTTTATCTTACACGAGGTTGGACCTGCGCGGTACTGGCAGAGAGAGCTTTATTAAATCATTTTCCTGGCGGAGTAGGAAGAAAGGACAAGTCCGCTGTCCTTCACTGGCCCGTCTTCCCGTTGCCTTGACTGATGGCTCGCTGTCTAACAGACAGCAACAAACGCTGCCATTTGAACGCTCGGCATGCAGCCACAGCACGAAATATTTAAACGTGAAAGACAAGCGCTTTCTCAGCGTTTCATACTTTCCGCACGTTTTCCTAGCGCGGTGAAGATTGAAGAAGAGAAATAACAGCATTGAGAGGGCGTCGTCGCAACCGCACATCAAGTTTGCCAGGTCCAGCCGCCTTCGTGCATGGCTCGACTGGGATGTCGATGAGCTGTGGAAGAGAGCTGTGCACCCTTTCCTGCTCACCTTTGGTGGGTTCCGCCATGGCCACGCGTTGCCGCCGGCTCCGCCCGGGGGCAGATGCTGCGGCCGCGCCACGACTATGCACCACGCTGCACTGCACTCATCGGGACCGCAATATGCCGCTGCGGAGAGACAGAGAGAGAGGTTGGGACAGGTCAACGACATACACTTCCTCGGATATTTAACGCTCACAGCAGACCTGGAAGCAAGCACGGACATTTAGGAGACGCCATGACACGGCGACCCTGCACTTCTACGTAGCATGACAGCATCCAGAGGAAAGGTAACCGGCAGAACTAAGCCGCTGACATAAGTACTTAGGCTAACTACAAGGCTTTGCTCCCGAGGCCTACACAAGCCTCCCTTAAGGCCTCAAGGCGACATGGACACACCGAGCTGCAGCGAGCTTGATTTGTTGCCGGGAACAATAATCGCAGCAAGAGAAACAAAAAAATCGAATAGAGAAGAGCTCAGCGAAGTGCCAAGAAACCCCTGCACGGGACCAAACACGAGCGCAGTCGGAGGCGCGCCTCGCATTAGGCAGAGCGCCCAAATGCACAGAGTCCCTCAACCAGAACTCGGCCAGCACGGTCTCGAGGAAGCGCAGCGCGCAGACAGCCCAACAAAGTATTACAGTGGCTACAACCCTTGCAGAACCAATCAATGTCGTGAAAACAAACAAAATGCGAGTAATGGTGTTTTACGCTTTATTTCAATGCGCCTCATTTGAAGTATCTCTTTTTTTTTTTTCAGCATATCTTGCCGTTTCCTAACATTGCTTACTTTTTTCTTTAAAGGGCCACAAAGAGGTTTCGGAATTCAACGAGCATAAATGTGTCGATTGTGAAACTTGAAGGTAAAGCATGCGAAGTCTTTATTCCAGCACTTGAAATCGCGACGCGGTAACCGAATAAGCCCACGACGGTGTTCAGGCTTCTCCGCAGCGCACAGCGCCCATGGTGACGTCCCCACTGCGGCGGTAAATTTCCAACGCAGAAAGGTTGGCTGGAAGAAGGATAGCCGACGCCACCACAGTGAAAGCACGCGGAGCGTACTTTGGCGGAATTGCACGACGCACGGCAGGATGTGGTCGAAGGCAGCGGAAATCTGAAATCTCAGCAACAATGACGTCATCACCAAGCTTCTCCGCACTCCTCCAACGCGGTGCGGAGAAGCCTGAATCTCCTAGCGGCTATAATCGACGATTACATCACCATTTTAAAAGATAGCGCAAGAAAACTTGGTATGCTTCACCTACACCCTTCGTAGATTCTAATACCCGAATCACGTCGAATTGTAAAACATATTGTTTTAATTTTTCTTCCTGCTCTTTTTTTTTCATTCTTGACACAGGCGTGGAGAGAAAGAACACTTTTATTAAACAACAATAACTTCAGGTGATTTCATTTCAGTGAGAACGCAGACACTACATACTCTAAATATTTTGTTGCATTTCTTTTCACTCTATGCCGCCATATTTGTGTGACTGGTCTTTATGCGCTCCAGAAATGTGGTTAGACATTTATTTTTTTGTTTACAACGCATTTATATGAATTAGTTAGCATTTGGTTTTCACTAAAACTCAAGACTATGTATCTTCAGGTTTAAGACGCTGCTATAAATGGTGTGCGTAGGCTCCGAAGAGTTGTATTTTGGCAGGGCTCTCTTCGCCGGATGTCCACACGAGAACCTGTGTGCGCCCGGAAAACAAGAATGCTGAATTGAATCTGGGCCGCCGCGGTGGCTGAGTGGTTACGGCGCTCGGCTGCTGGCCCGAAAGACGCGGGTTCGATCCCGGCCGCGGCGGTCGAATTTATATGGAGGCGAAATTCTAAAGGTCTGTGTACTGTGCGATGTCAGTGCACGTTAAAGAACCCCAGGTGAACGAAATTTCCGGAGCCCTTCACTACGGCGTCCCTCATAGCCTCAGTTGCCTTGGGACGTTAAACACCCATAAACTAAATTGAATCTGGCACCCTACAGCGTACAGTCCGGGCCTATCTCTGTCGCTATTTTCTTTTTTCGGCCTCTGGCCACATCTCCTGAACCGCCGATCCAAACAAATCTCGTGTACACACTCTGCACAAGCGTGCATGCACAGAGAGATGGGGGGGGGGGGGGGGGGGGGAATGGATGAAATAGTTTTCGATAAGCCGTTGCATTGAAAGTTGGCAAAGCGTCGGCAAAGCGTCGGCAGAGCGTCGGCAAAGCGTCGGCAGAGTGTCGGCAAAGCTGACAAAACGTCGGTAAGCGTCAGAGCTCTGACACAATGGCGCCAGCTTGCAAAGCGGAGACAGGGAAAGCGCGTGCACACACACCGAGCTGTACAGATATACCACTTGCGCCACCGCGTGGCCTGTTTCGAAAGGGTCCGCGGCTCGTGCCGCCGACACTACCGTGCCTCTGACATGTCTGCCTACAATCGGAGCTGCGACACAAAAGGGGGAGGGGGGTGCTTTTCAGAGGCTGCTCGTGCAATCCCTGCTCTCAGGCACGCGAGCCAATCATGCGGATACCGTTCCCGAGGGAGGTGAGGACAAATGCGAGCCGCGAAAACAGCCGCCAGTGGCGAACACGGGCGACGTGGTAAACAGGTCCGTCGCCCGCATCGGGTTCTATCTATAGACGGGGGGCCATGCATGCGACAGCCAGCCGGAACGCGGACAGGGTGTGTGCTGCAAGTGCCGCACGCTATATGAGCACAAAAGCGCGCGGCTGGACTGCTCGCTATAGTGTGCGGGTCGAACAACGGGGCGGTGTCAGTTGCGCATGCGCGCTTTTGTTGGCGCGCGAGTGTTAGTGCGTGAATGCGAGCGTGCACGCACTTTAGCGGAAAGACGTGATTTCGTTACGCACCTTTTATTAAGCGCTCCCCGCTTCTCTAACTTGGCCTATATGACAAGGTGAGAAGATTGGAGCAGTTAGCTAGAACGACGATATTAACGCCGCCACAGAAGGCCCCCTTAAACGCTGCCTCTTCCTTTTCGTTTTCTGCGCTTGCCATTTGTAAAATGATGCCGACTGTCAGCGCCAGGCGACGCGCACAGCATGCGCGGTCGTGCAGTTGTTTCGTTTCCTTTCCACCAGGGCGCCAATTAATACGACTCGCACAACTTCCCGCCCACCGCTTCGGAACAACGAACTCGACTCATGTCCACCCCGATTTGACAGGCTGAATATATTGGAACTCCACGAAGCTGGCTCAAAGCTTTCCAAAATTACGTCCACAGAGAGCGCACTGGTTGTCCGCTCTTCGTATACATGCAGAAACAAGCGAGGCCTGCCCCTCAGGCATGCCACAGTGGGAAAGCTGTCAGGTGCAGCACTCGCAGAGATGTCGACAAACTCGACAGTCGGAATCGTCACATTCGCGGCGGCTAATTCACACGACGCCGGATAAATGTTGGTAAATGAAGAGGCGCTGGGCTCGGGGCGAAATCGAGACGCCGCTTCCAAATTTTCGCTACACAAATGTGGCTTCGTTATCCGCGTTGTGACGGTGAAAATGGTACGACTCGCGACCCACCACCATCGCGTTGTTGACCAGCCTGCTGCAGGCAGGTGCTCGCTTGCAGGTGCGCGTTGATGCAGAAAGGTGAATCGATTTCTGCATCAATGCGGGGTAACACGACGCGGGAGTGATGATGTATGCCACTGCCTTGCATACCATAATCTTTTGGAATGTAGCCCCGAAGTACGAACTGCTTCATAAGGAAGCTTTCGCTATCGCAAAAAAAAAAAGAAGCGACCAAACGCGCTCGATAAGCAGTGGAAATAATTAGTGGACAATTAACTGCAAGTACGAAAGTAATAATTGGTTTTTGGGGAAAGGAAATGGCGCAGTATCTGTCTCATATATCGTTGGACACCTGAACCGCGCCGTAAGGGAAGGATTAAGGGAGGGAGTGAAAGAAGAAAGGAAGAAGGGGGTGCCGTAGTGGAGGGCTCCGGAATAATTTCGACCACCTGGGGATCTTTAACGTGCACTGACATCGCACAGCACACGGGCGCCTTAGCGCTTTTTCCTCCATAAAAACGCAGCCGCCGCGGTCGGGTTCGAACCCGGGAACTCCGGATCAGTAGTCGAGCGCCCTAACCACTGAGCCACCGCGGCGGGTCAAGTACGAAAGTTCAAGCACGAAATGGCCCATTACAGTTTCCAGTCAAGGCGACGCAGGCAGATCTTAAGCGCCTTCCGTTAGAGGAAAAAAAAAAAGGGATAACGTAGTCACAAATGTATTCCCTCGCTCTCTTTTCAGTCATCTGCGCTACTCACTGTTTCGGGAAAAACACATCGCACGCGCCCCTACGGATCATAACGAGCCACGTTTACCTGCGTTCATTCTGAATACATGCAGGGGCATAATTCTATCTTTGACGATTCCTACGATCTTCGGGAGCAGCGGCGCCAATAACGGTGTCGCACGTTGCTTCGCGTAAACTCTACGAACGTACCCGACATGCCGAAGCCTCACAGAACGGTGTCTGCTAATGCGACTGCAACACGCTTCCAGCCTGCACTGCATGACCGCACATCGTGGCGAGACAATTCACCGGGAAGCTCAAATTTAGAGTGGCCTAATCCGCTATGCAAATCACGAGTTGGGTTAAGCTGGCTGTTTCTAGGTTTAGGTGGGGCAGAGAGAAATAAAGGCAAAGTTTGATTCGAGGTTAGTATCTCTGTGTGCACTGCGTCGTGCTGCGTGGACTGGCCATGTATACATAGTCTGTAATGTTCGGGTAGCGTGCAAGCCAAGCAGTTAGAGAAAAGGCCCAGCAAAAAAAAAACAAAAAAAAAACGAGCAAAGCGTATAGAGGCACTACACGGTTGCGATTAGGTAACATGCTCGCAGTGCCGGAGGAAAAAAGAAGGGCAGGGGTCGATCATTCTGAGAAAACAAGGTGCGGCTAGGGCGCCATCACCCAATGCCGAGCATCGCGTGCCGGGATAACTCGAACGCTTCTGAGAGCCGGGGAGAAAAAATGGCATACGCGAGTGATGGCCCGACGCAATGGTGCAAAGCCGCCAAACGCACGCGAGGCTTTCAAGTAAATTGCCGAACGACAAGGTACACGCACGCATCTGCCGCGTCTCTGGAAGTGCAGCCACCGGTCAGCGGAACGAAGAGGCAGGCCAGGAGGCGGATCTGTACCAGATGATGCCAAGACGCTGACCTTGTGAAGGCTTGGTTCGAACGTGCTACAAATCCACACGGAACAGATCACGCGTGCAACCTGTACATATTTATTATTGTGTAAATAGTTTTTGTGCACATCACATCTCCCCCTATCCTCTCTTCCTGTCCCCTCACCTCTTTCATTTCATTTCTCCATTCTGCCTGCAAATCTTTTACTTCCGCTGCCCCAGCTCAGGTGCTTCAGTATCGATGGCAGATGCCGGGGCGAGCAAAAATCCTTCCTTGTTTATTATTACTTTTAATAAAACCACTTACTACTACTACTACTACTACTACTGCTACTACTACTACTACTACTACTACTACTACTACTACTACTACTACTACTACTACTACTACATTACCTGGGCTCCACAAACTGGCTGCGCCGCCATGCGGCTAAGCAGTGCGGAGAAGCCAGATCGGCGTTACGTAGATGCATGCAGAACGCGGTGGTACTAGGTGACGCGCGACAGAACAATTTCGTCTTTATTTCAAGCAGAAAGGCCGAAATTAGCGCCACTGCACGCGTACAAAGAAAGCCGAATTCATAGTTGCCCGGACCCGCCGCAGTGGCTCAGTGGTTAGGGCGCTCGGCTAGTGATAGTGTACCCGGGTTCGAACCTGACCGCGGCGGCTGCGTTTCGATGGAGGCGGAACGCAAAAAGGCGCCCGTGCGCTTTTATGGAGGAAAAAACGCTAAGGCGCCCGTGTGCTGTGCGATGTCAGTGCACGTTAAAGATCCCCAGGTGGTCGAAATTATTCCGGAGCCTCCACAACGGCACCTCCTTCTTCCTTTCTTCTTTCACTCCATCCCTTGTTCCTTCCCTTACGGCGCCTTTCAGGTGTCCAACGATATATGAGACAGATACAGCGCAATTTCCTTTCCCCAAAAACCAATTATTATTATTATATGCTGTGCGATGTCAGTGCACGGTAAAGATCCCCAGGTGGTCGAAATTATTCCGGAGCCCTCCACTACGGCACCTCCTTCTTCCTTTCTTCTTTCACTCCATCCGTTGTTCCTTCCCTTACGGCGCCTTTCAGGTGTCCAACGATATATGAGACAGATACAGCGCAATTTCCTTTCCCCAAAAACCAATTATTATTATTATGTGCTGTGCGATGTCAGTGCACGTTAAAGATCCCCAGGTGGTCGAAATTATTCCGGAGCCCTCCACTACGGCACCTCCTTCTTCTTTTCTTCTTTCACTCCCTCCTTTGTCCCTTCCCTTACGGCGCGGATCAGGTGTCCAACGATATATGAGACAGATACTGCGCCATTTCATTTCCCCAATAACCATTTTTCACTTGCATTTTCTAAGGCGGTTCGAATGGCTGTAAATCCAGACCAGCGACCTTCTCAGCGGTACTGAAGCAGATGTTTCACAGCCACACTTTCCAGTCGCCCCTAAATAAGGCTGCAAGTGGAGGAGTATATAGCTACACAGCAAACGCGCCCGCTGCCTTTCGCTAAACATATCTCGGGGCGATGAAGGAGAAAGGGCCCACCAGCTGCACGTGCAGAGTGGCATCGTCCCGCATCTCACGCTGCCCTATTTCAGGAAGACTCCGCTCGAAAGAGAATACGGTCGCCCAACAAGAAGAGGGGAAAGAAAAAGCCGCGCGTGTCTCCGGGCGTGGCAAGAGGTTCCCACGGTACAGACCCCTGCGGGGGTCGCGCCCGTTGCCGTTTATAGGCGAGCAAACAGGGCGCCGTGTTTTGGGCTAATCAACACACGCGCTCTTCGCCCGGCTTTGTTCCCTTTTTTATGTGTGTCTCTCTTTTTTCCCCCTTCCAGCTGCGCTTCGGTGCTTTACCAGCTGCAGGCTCAGGCGTGAGGAGGAGACGCAGTGATGAAGACACTTGTCCTAGCGAGTCAAGTTGTCGATGGCTTGCGACTTTCTCCGCAGCACCGAGCGGCTATGCAAGTCGGTTGATTATCCCTACTGCACAAAAACTTCGTCAAATAGCCCCGAGTCCGAGGAAATTGCTGCTGAGCACCTGAGAAAGGAGGTTCAGGCCCTTCGCGCGCCCGACCTTGAGGACCAGCATCTGCTCATTCGCCGGGCTGAAGCAGCGCCGAAGGCTGTTGGAGCTCAACTCCCAGTCCCGCAGCGTGTACGTTCCCCTAAATGCATAAATGTTTCTCAGTAACAATCACACACATACAGCCTCAAAAAGACTGCGACCGCTCGTCCATTCCCCATGCACTCATCATTAATTCCCCGACAAATCGAGCACGATTCTTCTCATATTTACTTAACGGGTCAGAGCTTCACTAACCGCGCGCTTTTTTCTTGCTCGTTTCCATCAATGTTCAGGGAAAGGTCCTCTCCTTTGTGGCAGCACGATTACACGCTTCTTCATTTGCCTCGTGAATACGCTGACTCTTGTTGCAAAACAGACGCAATCGGCTGACAGGGACTCGCTTAACATCCTCCTTATAGTAAGTCCGTTCAATACCTCACCACTCCATCTCGACGTTTTTTTTCTTCTTTTCTGCGTACTCCCTCCAGCGCACTCATACGCGTACCTGCGTCGGACAAACACGTCGCTGAGTTCGTTTAGCGCCGCGTACTGAAACATTCAATACGCCACGGCAAGCACGCAAAGCCGCTTCGAAGACGGAATCGGAGACAAACGGCAAAGATTACACAGACAGGGTCGGAGTAGCAGCGGCCATGACATGACGAGCTGCGTAGAAGGCCGATGTAAACAAGCCCGAGAAGGAAAGGAACGCAGAGAGAGAGAGAGAAAGCCAGCAAAGAAAATAAAAAAAAGATCACAACCAGGCAGGCCTAACAAACACGGTGTGTATACGGGTGCACGCTTATAAAGTGGACCCAAAAGCGCGCCAGGGCTCGAACAGGTATAAATAACCTCGTTACGTCGCCTAGCAACCATCGACGGACCCTCACGCCTGGGAGGCAGACAAGCGGCAACAACAGGCGCGAAGGTCCTTCCCTCGGGCGCCTGTATATTGAAAAAAGTTACCGGGAGAAGTAAACAAAAACAACGGAATAAAAACGCCAAAGGCCGAGGGAAGGCCGCAGAGAGAGAGAGAGGGGGGGGGGGGGGGGGAGCGCCAACATGCACTGCGTCCGCACTTTAAAGAATCTTGGGATATCATAATAGGCTAAGGTGGTAGAGCTAGTAACATAAGCGTGGCGAGAATGAACAACGTGAAATTGAACATGAAAAGTACAAAAATGATACGCATGCGAGCGAAGCAACAGCATCAGAAGAGCTCAACGAGATGACTGAAAAGAAAAAAGAACCCGCCGCGGTGGCTCAGTGGTTAGTCCCGTTCGGCTACTGATCCGGAGTACCCGGGTTTGAACCCGACCGCGGCGGCCGCGTTTCGATGAGGCGAAACGCAAAGGCGCCCGGTGTGCTGTGCGACGTCAGTGCACGTTAAAGATCCCCAGGTGGACGAAATTATTCCGGAGCCCTCCACTACGGCACCTCTTCTTTCACTCCCTCCTTTATCCCTTCCCTTACGGCGCGGTTCAGGTGTCCGCCGGATGTGCGACAGATACTGTGCCATTTCCTTTTCCAAAAAACCAATTTCCAACAGCAAGGTTCCTTAAACACTGTAGGGCGGACGGAAGCAGGTGCCGAAACCATCGGGAAGTGCTCAGATACTATTGAATAGCTCTTCCTCTTTCTTTCTGCTCCCTAACAAAAGAAAGCAGCGTGCAGGAGAGACCAGCGACTGTCTGTCATGTGCATACGCCTCCTACCCATGGTGTACCTATTTCCGCCCCTCGTTTGCCTGTGTATGTTCGACCTGCTTTCAGTGTCCCTGTTTCCCCTTTCCGCAGTGCAGAGTAGCAGGCTAGGGAATCATCCCTCGGGCCAATCTCTCTGCCCTTCCTTGTAAATGAACGCCCGTCTCTCTCTTCCCTTTTCAGTTTACTAATCATCAAGTGACGACTGCGGTAATCCCTGCACCTCCCTCCACAGCCACACTATTCTAGCGTCGGCACTGCCACACACCTCTTCCAACGCTTTCTATAGCTCGCCCTGATATCGGATCCTCATCTCACTCTTTCTTCTTCCTTCGTCTATCTCTATGCGTCCTCCTCTGGATGGATGAATGGATGGATGGATGGATGGATGGATGGATGGATGGATGGATGGATGGATGGATGGATGGATGGATGGATGGATGGATGGATGGATGGATGGATGGATACGGCTGAACCCTTTAAATCGGGCGGTGGCTCAAGCCACCTAGCCATGTCTTGTGAAATTTTACTCCTGTCTTGCTTTTAGCCACCAATCAGATAACCTTCGCTTGGTTACTTCTAACCTCTTAAAATCCACTTTCTTTTCACTATCCCTAAACCCCAATGCCTTGGGTAAGTCAGCCCCGCTGCCTTCCACTGTAGGGTGAAGCCCTTTACAGAAAAGTATCAAGTGTTCAGCCGTTTCCTCCTCCTCTCCGCACGCAATGCACAAAGTGTCTATCTCCTGGTACCTGACTCTATACGTCTTAGTCCGCAAGACTCCAGCCCTGGCCTCAAACAACAAAGAGCTTCCCCTACAATTATCATAGATATTTTCTTTGGCAATTTCCTGCTTAAAAATCATGTATGTTTCCAGTGCCGATTTCGTCAGCATCCCTGTTTTCCACGGAGCTCTCTCTGTTTCTTTAACCTTTTTCTTAACCGATGATTGCTGATTGGCCCCCTTACTGCTGTCCAGATATTTGCTTGTCAATTTTCTAGTTCGCTTTCTCCATTTTGTGTCAACATTCCTGATGTACAGATACCAGAAAACTTTCGTAGCCCACTGCTTTCCCCCCATATTTCTCAATCGTTCCCTCAAATGCTATCTTACTGCTAGCCTCTCTGCTCTCGAAAGACGCCCATCCCATATCACCCTGTACCCCCTGATATGGTGTATTGCCATGTGCTCCCTCTTCAATCCTAAACGGATGCCCCCTGTCGGCAGCCCAGCAACAGCAGCGGCGGATCTGTAAACGAAATCCGGCGCCGTGTTGCGCAAAGCGAAACCGGATTCACGGACGGCGGAAAGGCGCGCCATCTTCACGTGGGGACGGAAAACTCCCCGCTCGCGAGCCCTCTTCCCCAGTCTGCTCTCCCTCGGCTTCGCAATAATCCTCGAGGAACAAATACGCGCGCGGGCGCATTCACTCAACGCCTGCAACGCAAAATGCAAATGCGAACGATCTAAGATTAAAGAAGGAGGGGGATGAAGGAGGCGAGTGAAAGAAGGAAGAGAGAAAGAGGCGTCGTAGTGGAGGCCTCTGAAATGAATAAGACCTAGTCGCGTATACTTTAACGCGCACTGAAATCGCACAGCACACAGGCGTCGTTCTCTTTTTTTTCTGCGTTTCGGCTCTATTGAAACGCGGCAGCTGCTCTAGGGATTCGATCCCGCGACCTCGTTCTCAGCAGTCGGACAGCAGCAGCACTGCGCAGCAGCACTGCGACAGGAGGAGCACATTTTTAGCCCTTGATTTGCGTGCTTAAAAACAACGTTTTACTACTACTATCGCCATTCACGTCCTCCTTAATTTTGATCAGCTTTCTGTAGGGCTCCCGCAGTCGACACTGCAGTTTCCACGTTAGCCGCGCGCTCTTTCTTCTCGCATATTTACGGTGCGCTGGAATGTTACAAGACCCACAGGTAAAAACAAAGAAACCCGTCAGGATAAAAGCACCGTGCCAGCAGACCGCCCCCAAGCGTGGACCCTTCGCTTCCGGGAAAGAATTAGACTCAACAAACGCAAGGACGAAAAGCAGCACAGAGATCATCGACACGAGGAAGTGCAAAAGGAAAGAGAATGAATGTCGGGCAGTTTCCACGTGTGGCGACCACCACGGTTCTTTCGTAAGAAACGGTGTTTCGAGTCCTTTTTCATACATCTCGGGTAGCTTACGTAACAGCCCTGATCGACCAGCTGCCCCTCCAAGCAGAGATTTCTTCTTTTTTTGTCTTCAGACAATATTCTTTCTCTCTTAACATGAGTTGTATGCAAACTCGCTTAACTCGCCGGGCTTCATTTCAACACAGCGGCCGCGCTGATCTCGTTCAGCGATATTTCTCCCTAACGGTCAAAAACAAAAATTATCACTACGCTGTTAAGCAATAATACTGTTACATGTACACTTGACAGGTAACAGTTACAGCTGCGCGACACCCGTAAGCACGACGAGGTTTCAGGCAACCATGCAGTCGCCCCGTGTGTTTCAGGCGAAGGCCGCGCAGGCGCAGACCTCCGAGTTCCCTTTGTCGATGCCTGCTGCTTATTGTCTTTCTATCTATTGCGCCTGCCCTTGCTGAAAGCAGCCCATATACGTTCCTTATTTGGATAGGGGCACCCGACTGCCTTGGTCGGTTTCTTTTGTAATTGCTTCATACAGTAGACAGTACGGGGAGTTGGCCTGATGTGATTGAATTTGGTTTTCCTGTTGCTGTGGTGTTCCTTATCACGCAGGAATGAAATGTCATTGATTTCTTTGTACATCGGTTGTGGCGGTTCCTTTTGTTGTTTTTTGTGTTTTATCACGCCTATAAAGCTTCCTTTCAGTGAATAAAAGTTCAGTTGATAGTCTGCGCTTGTGTTGTGTCTCCTCGTTCGCTTTTGTCCTCGTTTTTTTGCGCTGTCAAGTATGAATCCACACCAACTAGCCCAACTTTCTGTTCTTATCCCTCCTATTCTTCCAAACTGTTTTCCTCAGTGATGCCCGGAGAAAGGCTGTTGCGCTAGTGGCGTCAGCGTCAATTCGTGGCACGGCGCAGACTGCCGTTCCCATCTGATTTACCGCTATTATTAAGCTGTGTGGCGAGGTTCACGAATGCCAGTGGTCATGCTAACGTAACTTGCACGTTTACACGAATGCCAGCCTCCGTCCTCTAGTTTCATTGGTCCCTAACGTCCACTTTTGACTAGCCGTTGAAAGGCACGAACATATAAGCACGAATGTACGTTCACCCTCTCAGTTCTGACAGGCTCTTTGACACGCCTAAAAGCCTTCCGTCCTCCACCTGTGCGCGTGAGTTGCGCCGAACTCCTCCGTTATTCCACGACATGCGACCCACCTTTCAAACTGTCCCTGACCTTTGGGCCTTCCCTAAAGGCCGTTCGACGGCGCGTGCACGCGCCGAATGATTCATGCTTGGTTTCGCACTGGAAAAAACCCCGATTAAGGTAATAAAACAAAATGAAACGACTGCGGTGCTCGTACCGCTATGCGTTACATTACACTTTTTGCGTGCCGGGGACGCAAACGCTCTCGTCTTGCCTATATACATGTCGCAACTTCGCTGGCACCACACGTGCACCCACACAGCCCCATTAAGACCGATGCCTTCGGCTTCCGAGCACGGCGCTGCTTAGGAAACGAGAGCTCCCTCCCTCCCCTCGACAAGCCACGTCGATAACGCGCAGCCTTACTCGCAGCAGCGGAGGTTCATATTTTCACGGCGCTTCGTTCTTCACCAGCGCCGGCGCACCCGCAGTGCGTAGGCGAGGCCAGCGGCCAGCGCAGCTTACGCAACGGCATTACGCAGCAGAAGACTGCGCAGAAGCCGCGCGCGTGCCCCGCAATACATCTCTCTCTCTCTCTCTCCTACCAGCGTCCCCTCTGCTGCCTTCCCCGACGCTTCCCAATCTCCCGATGCCCACTACCGATCCCCGCACGCGTACCCGAGACTGAGGAAAAGATTCCCTGTCCCATTGTTTAACTGAAACAGCAGATGAGACTGCTAAAGCTGTTTGTTGTTTAGCCTGCCATTTAGTTCCCGAGCAGCGAAGATCAATAACGCCTTACTCATATGGGGCACAAACACTGCCGGAACAGGGAGGGAGGGTCACTTATTTTTGCTCACGGCGGTACGAAGCACGGCGGGGGAAGGTACAAGGAGAGCGGTATTAACGGGACACGCGACGAGAACTCCGTCGCGGTGGCCTCCTTTGTGTCCCTCGCTCGCGATGGGCCCTGCTAGCGCCGTTCTCTCCATCTCCCGCGGGTGCCCCGCCCACTTCCGCCCGCGGCGGAGCTGCTCGACCGAGTTCCCGGGAGTCGATGCTGCCGGAGGACGGCGGCCGAGCGGGAGCAGCGCGCGCGCGAGCGACGAGCTATTTTTAGAAACAGAGCGTCCTTTGCCGACCTCCCTCGCTCACCTCTCGCTCTCTCACTCCCCCGCTAGCCTCGGAGAGCACAGAAACACTGCGCATCATCCTCTTGCTCCCTTTCCTTCCGTCCACGGGAGGCGCTCCGCAAAAGGAGCGGATGTGAGCCGTTGTCGCAGCGTCGCGCATGCCGATGCGGTGGATACCAGGGTGGCGACGACACAGTATCTGCAGCAACGGGTATAACGACACGTACAGCGCTGGTCCGCGACCGAGCAAATGCGTAAGCGTATTTACGAGCCAGAAAAAACAAGACCGAAAGCGGAAAATGTCCAGCTAAAGCTCCCATGGTTGAGTCTGACTTTCGTGGAGGTGTTGAACTACACCAATGCGTTGTCGTACACGTTATTCCACTCCTTACCCGAAAGGAAAAGGCGTGCAAGTAGCATTGTGACGGCGCTTCCTCGAAGAGTGCCTGGTTGCTCCCCCAATAATGCGGCGGGAACGGCAAGACGCGTGACAGATGACAAGGATGGCTGCGGCGGGTGCAAGGCGGCCGAGGCACGAGCCTTCTCTGTTGCGCGAAGTCGATCAAGCTGACATTAATCAGCATCTCGATCGGCACGAGCCAAATCTTCCTTTCCGTAGTCGACGCGCGTTGCACTACGACAAAGATTCCCACAGAATCAGCTCATAACGAGATAACGCCTACCATCCCGTACGTCATCGTCGAGAAAGAAGAGCACAGCGCCGCCTATCAACTGCGACGATCTCAATCTAGAATAAAACGCCTGCATACCTGAACGACAGGGCAAGTGCCAAAGATACTTTTGAGGAATAAAATGAGAAATCAATCACGCGATAGAGTAACCACGTGCGGACGCATCGATGCCGAGTCCGCAAAGGCTGCCGTCTAAGTGGGAGGCTCACCTCCGCGTGGTCTGGTGAGAGGAAGAAAGGAAACGGGGGTTAATTAGGCAACGCCCGGTGGGCCACCCGACATTCGAGGAGAGAGATAAACGGATCGAGCGAGAGAAAGTGCTTCTACTTCAGTCGTATGGAGCGTGCCCGTGTTGTCTCTTGGCCTATAGAAACAAAGCACGCTCACAGTCCATCTGCGGACCCCCTAACTGGATTCGTCACGCCTCATAACTGCTTGTAGCCGAGCAGGCGCTTAAAACCCCGCACACCTCTGCGATTACATAACAAAGGACGCAGCAGTGGATCGAGGAAACTCGTGCACAGCCGCTCCGTGTGCGGCAGTGTGCGCAGCGGTTTGCGCGTGCCTCCCCCTCCTCCGCATTCCTCCTCCGCCATCATTCTGAAGGACGTCGCCCCTGGAAACGGGAGGCGGAAGAGGAGAGAGAAGGACGCGCCGCCATGGCAACATCCGCCACCGCCTCTTCCACGCGACGGCCGAGGATGCAGTGATGGAGACCGCCGAAGCTCGCGCACCGTCAAGATTGCACTGTGTGCGGAGCTAACGGGTCGTGAGAGCGCGGCGAGAAAGCAATGGCTCGCTCCCCCCCCCCCCCCCCCCCCCCCAACCCGTCAGCCGTGTACGGGCAGACGCGGGGCAGCACGTGGCGAGGGAAAGGGTGACTGCGACGCGAGGAGAAAGCGAAAGAAAGGCGGCTCAGATATTAACATAACAGGGGCAGGAACTTGGTCAGGGACATTTCCGCATCGCTACGCCGTGATGACACGCGCCTGCTCGGTGGCGTTGCCACGAGCACTCGCTTGCAGGCGTACGCGGACATAGCGGTGGTTTTTGTAAACTAATGCATTCTTCTCGCGTCCGCATTCTACACAGAAGACCCCAAGGAAATATATAGGCTTCGAGAAAGGCATGTTTCAATTCTTTTTAAATGTATAACTGTTTCACTCCATCTAAGAGACAAACAGACCGGCTTAAATAAGAGCTGCTGTTTCGTGAACATTCCCCTGCTAACTGAAACTCCCACATTTACGAGAGATGCATCAAATAGCGTTCTTCCTCCTCACTCCTTCACTGCCTTTACGTCCAGGTAAAGAGTCCAAGAAGCATTCAGTGAACGAGTGGTTTATGCTTTCCCATTTTTACAGCAGCTGACTGAATTTCTCCTTGGCGCAGCCAGCTTTTGTGTTCGTCGGACGAGACGCGAAGCCTGTCCAAATTCAATTAATGCCAGCAGACCGGCTTGAACACACCACAACATATTCACGAAAACTTCGCTTACAGAACTTTTAAAGAGGCCTAATCTTCCTTCTCTGGCACATAGAAATCGTTGTTCGCGATTGAAGTTCTTACATCAACTAATTAAGGGGCGTTACAAGATTTACATAACAGAAACATCTTTCTCATCCGGGTACGCTACTCGGCAAAGGCATAATGTCACTATAACTCCCTTTTCCTCGCGTAACAACTCTTTCAAGTATTCATTCTTCCCGCCGCAATAGTGGATTGGAATCAGCTAAAAAATAACGTCACCTCTGCGCCAACATTAACTTCTTTCTTATCGTGTTTACAGTGACATTATATTGTTTGTATCGTGTTCGCAGTGACAATGTTTTAGTTCTTTGGTGTAACCTCATGCGTGATTTTTGTTTTTTATTGTTAAGCCCAACCTGTACGCTTTGTATTTGTTCAAATATCAGTTTTATCTTACCTGTGCATTTTCCTCTACATGCCATTGTATGCGTCACGCATGTGCCACCCACCTAAAATCACTGCATGGTGATTGCAGTATATATAAAAGAAAAAAATAAACAATAAGGCACGCCCTTTTCTTATTAAGCCAATTTTCACACACGGCGGCGGCTGCGTTTTTATGGAGGGAAAACGCTAAGGCGCCCGTGTGCCGTGCGATGTCAGTGCACGTTAAAGATCCCCAGGTGGTCGAAATTATTCCGGAGCCCTCCACTACGGCACCTCTCTCTTCCTTTCTTCTTTCACTCCCTCCTTTACCCTTCCCTTACGGCGGGGTTCAGGTGTCCAACGATATATGAAACAGATACTGCGCCATTTCCTTTCCCCCAAGACCAATTATTATTATTATTATCATCACACACGTAGAAGTGTGCTTTGGGTCTTCGTTCTTTTGAAAAAGTTGAAACCATAACCAAAGCCCAAATTATTGACTGCCCGAAAAAGCATACAGTTTTCAGGAATTCCCTGATAAACATCTATGCTCACGGTAGCTTGAATTTGGTGAATGACATCAACTCTATGAGCGGTCTGACAATAAGCCCCATGCCATTACATTCCCGCCTCTGCGGTTTAACGTGGCAAGTTTATGACGAGGTCCCCATCAAGTGCGTTTGAAGCGCCGCACAAAACGAATCCTATCACTCCTACATGACAAGAACGTTGATACGTGTTCCGTCTAACGAAATCACTAGCTGTTATCCATTCACTGCATAATCACACCAGGTGTTCATTTGCCTGACTCATCCAGAAAGCCCAATTATTCCCACTGATTTGCCGGGTCTTGAGCTGAGCTCCTGGCATTTAGCTCAGCACATTGCACAAGGCGTCTCATAGTCCATGGAGCCATTGCACAAAGGCTGATACCAAGGGCAAATCTTTGGAAACGTGGACAAAAGTCAGCCGAGCGTTCTTTCGGCTTAAAGATGAATGTGCTTGTCGACAATTTGGTTTGTCGTTCTAGGGCGCCCCGGTGAAGATCGAAAAACCAAACCTCCTCTTCATCTACATCTCTTCAAAATTTGCGAAGCCGCGGACTGCGTTATGCACGGAAAGCTGGTAGCGTTTCACCACAGAGTTGTGGCCGCGGATAACTGCTATTTGAACAGCCTAGGGCGCGTTACGTGCACCTCGCACCCTGCCCCAGTGCAGATGAAAATATGCCGTAAATGAACCGCACAATATATCACTTGAAAATGACAAAACTTAATAAGAATTTAAGACTGCCAGAAAATGAAAGCAATGGCAAGCGCCCATGAAAGGACGAAAATGAAAAACAAACTTAAAGCGAACAGTTATGAATTGGACTGGATTGTATTTTGGGGCTTATCTCTTTTTAACGGGCGGGCCTTACACCAAAGTCATAGCCAACTTTGAGACGCTACGGCGGCGTCTGTCCCGCCGTCTCGTCACCACCACCTATCATTTGAGCCTTTAGTTTGAGTCATGATGACGATGATGGTGATGATCTTGAATTCAACCGAAGATATTGAAAATATCATCTTTTTGTCAACTGCTGTATATTATACGCAAGTTTTTGGGCTTATAATTCAACCTTTCGATCAGATTTTTGTTAGGGCAACAAGAAAATATTTGAAAAGACTTAACAATGGACTATTTTCTTGTCGAGGAGGGACAATAAGTGGCGTCATGTATGGGCGGAGCTTCGCTCTGCACTTAAGTTTTGTCCGATTATACATTAACGCGTTCGACCCTGTTTCCGGTCTGGGACGACATTGTTCCGCATCACGTTTTTTTTTTTTAATGCGAAAGCATTATTAGTCCCATTACGAGAAAAGCCGGCGGCGTGTGCGGGTATTCTCGCAGATTGTACAGAAAATCTCAGCGATGGCAGCACAAATAGGGTGACGTCATCAAGCGGCCGTAAGACGCACACAGCAAGCCGAGCAGCGCCACTTCAGACAACCATTACATCTAGCTCGTCTATGACTCTATATATACTCTTCATTGGCCGACCTCAATGCTGCGCCAATTTTCCCGACAGCATTCTTACTAAAGTTGTGACGAAACCGCTTATTGTACACAGAGTTCCGGGTGGTGCCATACGATTACTCGCTGTGTATAGCTTACGTATGGTAGTTTGCGACAGGGGTTCGAACCGACGACATATGCACCTTCAATTGTATGCCTTCCCAGAATGTGTGCCCCCCCCCCCCCCCCCCCCCGGCGCGGTTGACGTGTGGCGCCCTTTAACAAGATGCAGCTGTCCTTTCGAAAAGATCTCGAGAGACGAAAAACATTTCGTATTAAAAGAAGGCTCATAAATTAAACTGTCAAGAACAGCGCGCTCAAAAATGAGCGCGCAGTTCTTGACAGTTCTGGACAGGAATAGAGCCCAGCGAGCCGCCGAAGTATGACGCACATGAGAAAGCCCCAAAGAAGCTAATACATAGCGAAAAAAAAAAGCATGCGCCGTGGAAAATTACACGCCGAACTCGCGTCATCAAAGGGATCGACGAAATAAATCCCGCACAAATCCCATACACGGAAACACGTCCAACAATGCATAGCCGAAGTCAGGAGCCGAAAAAAAAAATGACACCATTCGTGTTCTTAATCGGATCGGCAGAAAGATAGAAACGATTAGAATGAACAGTGCAGCGAACAGACAGCCGGCGCCAAACGGCTGAGTCTAAAAATAGATATGCAGGTACTCAAAGATTTGAGCTCGAGAAGCGGAGTTGTGTAAGCAGCTTTGCTGCAGGTTATTTTTGGCTGCAGCCAAGCGACTTTCGCCCCGGAATTCAGTGATTGGTTCAGCGACGAGTACAGCGTGGTGCACTCTTTGTGCGTAGCGTTTACGTCAAAGGAGGCCGTTGGAATTGGCTTTTCGCGCAGGTAGGCTCCAAGGCGGTCGCTCCTAAGAATATTTAGAAACTAGGCTAACTCTTCCAAGAAACTTGACGTCGCGATAGTTCGCTGTCCTTGAAAAGACTCAGACACAAAAACGGGTACAGCAAAATGCTATAATATCCAGCAAATAGTACGGCCGATAAAAGGCATTACTATTCATTAATGTCCGTCGCTCACGGCAGATTATAATGTTGTCAATCGCAGGTAAACAGCAAAGGGGAGGATTTTGTTGCCACCGAATTTTTCGTATGAAGCCGTTCGGATTCGAAGGACAGCCTCAACTAGCACTCGCTCTTCGTGAGTCTGAGTGCTCTCTCGTTGTCGACCGTACATTGCTCAGATCATCAACCCACAGTTCGCAGGACGCAACACACAGACTTCCAAGTGACACCGATCTCTCCCCGCTTTCTTCTCCGGCAGCCCAAGCACAGTTCGTCCAACGCCGTTTGCTAAGACGCCCAAGTACAACGACTACAACGACATAAGGAGCCCATCCAGTGACCACACACATATTTCGTACAAAAAATAAATAAATAAATAAATCGGAGGGGACACACAACCTCCGTTTTAAGGGCACGACGCGATAGCGTTAATGGGTTTGATGCTCACATATGCGGAATTACTCATTCTCGGCTTTAGATTCATAGATCCCTGGAAGTCCTTATATCAGTCCTGGCACTGTGGTGCAGAGGTTAAGCAATGCGCCACTGCCCCGAGACGACAAGTGCTGCCACCGGTGGGGCTTGTGGGACCCAGGCTGCCATTCCCAGCAATCTCTCGCGACCAATAATTTAGATGCCACCTGCCACGTTGGTCAGTTTTCTCACAATCCAGTGGGCAGGTTGTGATGACGCCGCAAGGTCACGTGATATGGTTGCCCACCTTGATAAAAATGTTAGTATGTTTTATTATTTGCTTTTCCTCTGTCATTCCGTTCCAAATGGCTTATTTTACCTGTATTTGTACCACGCCTGATGAAATATCTCCGTTGCAGTCATTGATTTTGCTGTCTCATCTGTTTGCTCAGTAACAAGTATGTGCTCTGTAACTATGAATTTCGTTACTTCTGTACTTGACACGTTATTGCGCTTGCTTATTTCTTTTTTTCCCATATGCACAAATGTGGTGCCGCTGGCCGAATTGTATTCACTGATCTTTTGCGCTCCATATGTATGGGGGGGGACAAGGCTTCGTCAGGCGTTTTTGTGCCTTTAGCTTCGCCCCATCCCCCTAGACGTGTTGTATGAAAAACAAAATACGAAAAAGATCTTATCGTCAGCCGCTATCGACAGCCGCGCGCGCGGAAAAGGTAGGGGGGGGGGGGGGGGGGGTCCGCGCGTTGACGGAGCAGCTGCGCAAGGCCTCCGTCGCTGGTGCTCCGTCAAAGGTTGAGGCTTCACACATACCCCGGGTTTCTCAGCTTTGCTAGTGAAGTAGTGCTTTCGTGCTAAACAAAAAAAAAAGGAAAACAAGGAACACTCAGTACGACACGGTCGTACAGCCCAAGACAAAAAGCAAAACCAAGGAAAGCCAGTACTCGAGGAGAGCATCGCTTCCCGCGAACAGGCCTTTCTTGGTTTCTCTATCTGACACGTTGTGTACGTGTGGGTCCGAACACGGCTTTGGCTGTCGTGTGAAAAGTCGAGCAGCGCTTTACAGCTGACCGCAACGTGTCGAGCACGTGTTGCGCCATTGCAGCTTTCACTCGAAGTGAAACTCCACCGTGAAAGTCCTATTACGTGTATACGTTGAGACTGCGCACGCGAAGCAGTCTGGCAGCTGTCGCAAGAAATGTTCGTAGAACTTGAATGTGAATACCGCCGCTAGATTCGTTCGCACTGAAAGGAATGACGTCCCGGTGGGGATTTCGCAAACACATACGACCGAAATGCCCGCGTAACACTGGTGCTGCTGCTCGCGTATGGTATCGCAAATATGGGTTGAGAAAACGCGACTAGAGGTCGCTACATGCCAGCGTTTCAGTTAAAGGATCCCTGCAAGGGTCTCCGCTGAGGGTAAGAAAGGCCGAAATGGTGATAGGTGCTGAATCACTCATCATCCTCCCGCAAAAATTTTCCATCTAGCTTATGCAGCAGCACAGATATCGGCGATTACAGATGGCCCTCCACCTTTTCCCTCTCAACTCATTCACTGGAGCGAGCCAGAAAAAACAAAACAAAAAAGAACAGTTTACAGACCGGGACCTGGCTCTGCCTTCCAAAGCGTCACCAGGCCAACCTAGTGTCCTTGTATATGGTGTATATATGCTGCGGGAGCATATTTAGAAACACTAGGCCAACTGGGCTCGGTTATTGCCACTGGCTTTCCCATCATGGTACAAGAGAGGAGAAAGTGGACGTCTCCAGTGCTCCAGTCAGCCGTGCACACTGCCTCCTTTATAATAATAATAATAATAATAATAATAATAATAATAATAATAATAATAATAATAATAATAATAATAATAATAATAATTACGAACAACGTTGCGGATTTTGGAGAGCCGATGACGGCCACTCGCTGATGACGTCACGTGTGCCTTACGATGTTGAAAGCAAGAACCCGTGCGAGACAACAGGACTGGACGTCGCCGCGACGCCTGAAAATGGGAATCTTCAAATATTATTTGTAAATTATCGGCTCGCTTTTGCGGACTAGTACGCGGCATGAGCGCACCATAGCGTTTACTCTACGTAATGGACGCATTTTGTAGCCACCTTCAAAAATGTTGCAGGGACCCTTTAAGGGGGGTGACAATCACTGTTCGGCCGAAAAAAAAAACATTTTGTTTCACAAACATCGTGTAACTCTGTGGCATGCGTCCACGAACCTTCTAAATTTTTCACCCCAAATGAGACTTCTGTGCCTGGTAGTTGTTCTGGGCGATTACTGGCTTAGACGGCCGAAATGGCGGATTTTCGAAATAACACTGCAGCGCCGCAAATTTCGGAGTGTGAAAGAAAATGGCGCACTTGTCCTCACCCCAAACGGCCAAGTTAAACACTAAAGCGGCCTATGGACCTCTGAATTGATGTTTTACCCGTCAACAGCCACGTAAGCATGCTCCGGGCTTATCCTTTGTTCTTTTTTTTATTTTCAAGCACTATAGAAACGCTTCGACCGAACAGCGCCTTTTCTGATAACTCCACATTCAAACGAGCCCCATGTTGGTCTGGTTTATTTAACATGCCTGGCACTGCTACGGAGCAACAGGCGAAATACTGTTTTTCTTTTCTTGCATACAGCGCCACCTTTAATCTGTTGCCATCTGTTCCGAGACAAGGCCCTTTCAACTTCATAACATAAACAGACGGCAGTTCTCACTTCTTTTTATTAGAAAGGCGCACTGAACGAGGCCGGTTGACCAGCCATCCCAAGTTGGCGAGAGGTGAGCGTCGAGTAATTGTTAACAAGACAGCAGGACATTGTACAACTACAAATACCTTGTTTTAATCACTTCATAAGAGAGCAAAAAACCCGAATACCGCATCTGCCTGCATAGCCAATGGCTTATGAACGTCAGGTTAAGGAGAACAAAGAGAAAATCCTTACTACACAGCTGCATATAAAGATTTTTTTTTGACATCGTTTCTGTGTTTATGCACTGTACATTATATCGCAAGTTTTCGGCTGCTTGAACAACCATGCAAAAATTTGTGCATCGAAAGGTTAACAATAAAGTTGATTCTCTCTCTCGTGTCCGCCATGGCATCCTTGGAGCAAGCAAGCAAGCGCGCGAATTCCGCATGAAAATGAACCGCGCCCACGCGTCCCTGACCCAGTTCGATCGGGGTTTTCACCGCGTTCGCCTCATTTTCGCTCCTTCGCCCACGTCCACCGTTTACCTTCTAGGGGGATAAAAGGAAGAAAAAAAGGAGGAGGGGGGGGGGGGAGAGAGAGAGAGAACCGGGCAGCGCTGTACACGGCGCCGCGCTCGAACCGTGTCCACGTGCGGGGCGAAGAAAGAATGTTGAAAGGCAGCACTCGTGGCAGCGCGGCCAAAACTCGCGGCCCAACGGCAACGTTCTGCGGACCGCTTCCCTCCCCATTCCATTCCCCCCGGAGCGCAATAAAAGCCCCGCCCTTCAAAGCGCCATTACGGCGGATAGAAAATAAGGGGAAAAGACGCAACAAAAAAAGGACCCCCACGGCTAACGAGCTAAGTGGAAGGGACGGAGCGACGGCGATTCTCGGGAGGGAAAGGGAGGGCGCTGGCAGTGGGCCAACAAACAGGGATGAACAGAGGGGGCAAAAAAAAAAGAAGAAAGAAAACGGGCAGAGCACTTGGAGGAATCCGTGGGCGAGAGGCGACACGTTAAACGAGGCATTCGGTGTATAGGGCTACACTACAGAGCTTAGCGGCGCGTCTTTCGTGATTGCTTTGTTGGCAAGCGATCCGCGTTAATTACCACAGCGGGTGACTGCGCACGCATACGGGCGGCAGCGCTACAGTTGTACGGGAGCGTGACAGGTGCTCCAGCATATACAGGCGCCATTTTGCTCGCTGGACTGCTTTTTTTCACCTGGGGCTACCAGCCGCTACCGGGGCGCTGCCTTATTGTTCACTAACTGCTGTGCGCCCTCCCGCAGGCACGAACTGGCAGCGCGGGGTACAAAAGGTACCCCAGCCAGCAAGATGCCGGGGTTGGAAAGGTCTGCAAGCTCGCGGTGATTTACACCACTTAATTTGGCCTTGGCGGTCGAATTTCGATGGAGGCGAAATTCTAGAGGCCCGTGTACTGTGCGATGTCAGTGCACGTTGAAGAACCCCAGGTGGTCGAAATTCCCGGAGCCCTTCACTACGGCGTCTCTCATAGCCTGAGTCGCGTTGGGACGTTAAACCCCCATAAACCAAACCAAACACCACTTAATTTTTCCACCGCTGCCACGGTTAACACTTTAACATCGAGGTGTAAACGGGCGCGAGCGTTGATGTTAGCTAATGACCAGAAAGGGCAGGCGCAACTCCGCAGTTACCGGCGAGCAGGTCAGCGCCGCAGTGGAGCTAAGGTGCAGGGATGACACAGCAGCTTTAACATTTGTATCGGTTGTTGAACGGAATCGCGAACCACACAGTCGGGGAACAATGAATACTGGTTCATAGAGCCGTGGGGAGAGAAGGTAAGTATAGGTAACAAGAGAGAAGGAAATGCGGCACGTTGCAACATGAGCAGCTGACGATAACAGGCGCGCACCGGCGCTGATATGAAACCATAGTGCCGCGACTGCATCTTCCTGAGAGCGCAAACGGTAAGGGACGCCTCTGCTCTTATCATTCTAAGGGATACCTCGCCCAATCTGGTTAAGTTACGAGGGAAGGGTGCGTGCACGGGGGAATTAGGGCACGTGCACTTCTTTTTATAGGGGACGACAAGACGGGAAGAGCTGAGCGCAGATCATAAGGGAGGCTAGTGGGACTGTCCCAGGAAACTTCTGAATAAACGTCACCCCTCCTCATGACCATTCACTGCCGTATTCCCGACGACGTTTCTGTTATCGTGGAATGCAACACACACACACACACACTCTCTCTCTCTCTCTCTGGCCGGTTAATCTTTTTACGCTACAGTCCTGTTTGGGGTAGAATGTATCAGCGAGGCGCGTTGTATCTGTTTTCTCTCTTTTCCTACCGCTGCCCTGTACAGTGCACTGTACTCGGCTGCATTGCAAGCTTTTAGTGCAGAGATGTATTCTTACAAGCTCCACTTCGCAATTGCCGCGCACGCAAGAAAAATTACAATTTTTCTTTGCCGACCTTGGCAGTTTAGCAATCGGAATATGTTATACGTACGGTAGCTCTATGTTCATTTACGCGTTTACAAGGGCTTTGAATTTACAATATCATTTGCACGTTTACATGCAAGGGCATATAACGTGCGCGCTTTGATCAAGCAAGCCACAATTGAGCTTCACAAAGTCGAATGCTAGCCCCCAAACCTTAACATTTATCGGCAAGGCCTCCGATAGGACGAAGACGAATTGAGGGGGACGTTTGGCTCGTCGTCTACGTGTAGCAGACAATCAGTGCCGGTCAACAAGGTCGAGGACTACGTCAGTGCGGCGACCAAAGTGGCCGTCAAGGTGATGCTATGCGTTTCCTCGTCCAGCTATCACGCGCCTCTGGAAGACCAAGTTCAGTGAACAAACTGCGATACAAATGTGCAATTCCTTCAGAGGCAACAGCAACAAGAAAAAAAATTGTCTACAGCTGGCCGAGTGGAACTTGGTCACGTGACCAACCACGTGACGAACCACGTGATCAGCCACGGCGCCGCCGGCAGCTGCTCCGCACCACGTGACAGCGTGGAGGCGCCGCCACGCTGAAGGCTCGAAATGCTACCGTAATGTAGCTATCGCCACAAAACGACTGACATGCGCGAATAAACAACATGCACGCTGATTCTTCATGTATACGTTTTTCGTTGAAGCCACTGCGCAGGTGCCCCCCAAGTCGTCGTTCCCACGAAAAACGTTGCACAACGTGCCGACACGTGAGGCGCATTTTACGCAGCACTCGCGCGAGTCGCAGCGTTTCGCACAATCTCGGGCAACATGCATTTCCGCACCAGTTGGCTTCATAGGCCCGAAGACCTGCTGAGTTTTCCGTTAGCCTTCAATTTTTGGACGCATAGTTGAGGGCCTGACACCCTTCCTTATTAGAATTTTATTGATAACTTTATGGAGGACTATGGTAGCTGTGCACCCGCTGTATGTATCTTCTAGTATTTTTTTTTATATTGGGCTCTTATACACTGATTCCGCAATTCCTGCATGACTGCTCAAGTTCTGACTGAGTCGAATGCTTTCTCGTAATCAACGAAGGCTATATATAGAGGTTGGTTATATTCTGCGCATTTCTCTATCAACTGACTGATAGCGTGAACATGGTCTGCAGTCGAGTATCCTTTACGAAAGCCTGCCTGATCATTTGGTTGATTAAAGTCTAAGGTTGCCCTGACTCTATTAGCGATTACCTTAGTAAATACCTTGTACGCAACAGATAGTAAGCTGATCGGTCTGTAATTTTTCAAGTCCCTCGCGTCTCCCTTCTTATGAATAAAGATAATGTTAGCCTTCTTCCAAGATTCTGGTAGGGTCAGTGTTAAGTGGAAGCCCACAGGGCCGATGGGACCCCCCCCCCCCCCCCCCCCCACCTGTTACCAGGAGCGGTCATGCCCGAGGGGGAATCGAGGAATGTACGTTGAGGCGTGACGCCCGCGCTTAGGGTGAAAGGCGGCACTAATCCTTTCTGTCCCGACGCGTGGCAACCGGTGCATCGAATGCGCATGCAGCGAGCGGCGCATTCCACTGGGCTCGCGACAGCCCACGGGGACAATGCCACCCCCCCCCCCCCCCCCCCGCACCTGTTACCAGGAGCGATCATGACCTGGGGAAGACATTCCTTAGCTGTCAATCCGATGCGTGGCAATCGATGGAATGTGCATGCAGCGAGCTGCGTACGCGGAGTCACGCGCCCTGCACGTTCCAGGAGGAGCGGGGTCCACTGGGCTCCGCCCACGTGTACATTGCATGGCTATTGGTTCAGATTGGGCGAGAGCTGGTTTGGTAAAGCTCCGCCCAAGTATCGAAGGGTTTAAAACCCGTGGGAAACAACGATTTCGGACGAGCGCGCCGAGTGTCAAGCTCGGCCGTTTTTAACAGCCTTTTGTAAACAGCCTTTTTTTAAACTGCCTTTTACTCACCTGCCTTTTTATGTCAGTGCCGTCTTTAATAAATAAGTTTTGCTTTGAGAAGTTGGAATTACTGCCCCAACCGGCAACGTGTCGCCGGACGAAGACCTGAAGTACTCTTCGTACAGCTAACCGCCGCTCCCTTCGGTAGGAGGGCAGAGGAAAGTTTAACTGGTGCCGTGACCAGGATCGTCTGAGCGGCTTCCTGCAGAGCGGTTGGAGGCAGTACCTTCCGGAAGATTGACGGAGCACAAAATCTTGGGGAGAAGCCCCGGGGACCAAAGTCCAGGCGAGGCCTCGGAGTCAAGGCTCCACGTCAGCGCTGAGGGGCCAGTGAGGCGAGACCGACGGAGCGAAGCGCTGCGACTTCTTCGGCGCCTGCGGCGGGCGACTTCTGCGGCACCGGCGGCTGGCGACTTTGAAGGCCGGGAGGACGTGAAGGGCCTGCTGCGAGCTACAGATTCCGGCCACCCTTCTGCGCCTCAGGACGTGACCTGCTGCTGCCACGAAGCAAGTGCCATGACCGACCGCCCGACAACGGAGTGAGTTTCCCCATTTTCACTTTACTTGCCTCGGGAGTGCTTGAGCCGTAGGGTTAGAACAAAATAAGCCACAATGGCTACAGTCAGTTGGCAGAGTGAATATGACTGTGATTATGGGTATGGCCATGAGCGAGTGCAAATGTCAGAGGCCGAGCGAGCCATAGAAAAGGAGAGAGGTGACGCCATTATTCGAGACCTCAAGCGTCAGCTAGCGATAGCCGAAGAGAAGCTACGGCAGACAAAGAAAAGGATTGCAGAGGAGCAACGCTCGCGGAGAGCAGCGCGTGTATTGCAGGAGCCGGCACACGATCAGCCGTGCTGTATCATTGCCAAGGACGCTGATCAAATGCTGATAGATGAGTCGAATAAAGAGGACAGCAGCAGCGTAGTTCAGTCCGTTCCTATTGAGAACAGACAAGAGGAATCACGGGTTCCTGCAAACAGCGGAGCTGTCGTTAGCGTCGAGGAGCCAGACATTGTGCAGTTAAACACGGGTGTTTACCCATACCAACCGCCCTTGATTCCCAGGGTGGAGGTGAGTTATACGGACGTGCCTGGGCAAAATTCGAACAGTGGTCATACTGTGCAGACCGAGTGTTGCGAGATAGCCGGGCATGTGGTTAGTGAGTCTAATGGCGCTGATGAGCGAAACGGCACGGACTGCCTTGCCGGACGGGTTGCCCAGTGTGACACGTTGTTGCCAGTAGAAGCGCCAGTAGGCCAGACAGCGTTTGGCGAAAGCGGCGAGTGCGTGCAAACAGCATGCCCAGCACTCACAGCTACGTTGGAGAAGCCAGCCCCACAGCTGGGTAGTCGCGACTGTTTGGAGCCGGAAAACTCGTCTAACGCGGCGATAAGTTGGGCGGAAGATGAGTGGAGTCCCAGCAGCGACGACGGTAAAATTGCTCCACGCCCTGAGAGAAGCAAAGTTACAATGCCGCTTACAGCGGCGAACCGCGACCCATGCTGCGATCTCATTACGGGTCTGCGCAGCTGGCGGGTCGCAAACCTAGAGGCCGGTGATGATGAATGCAATGAGCCGACCATGCCACATTCTAAAAGGCCCTCTCGATATGAGCATTTTGAGCCGTTCGCGGAAGCTTGCGCCCCATATGCGCAGACTGTCGGCGGCTCCACCGAGGTAGAAGATGAGCAATGCAACCGGAGAGCAGGAAAAATGCCAGAATGGTGCACGCTGCATCAAGTAATCTTCACTTCTATGCGACCGGGCGGCGTATTCGATCCTGGTGGTTAGCTACGAACGCCTAATGAATGTATCTAGCCTTAACCCACTCAGCCAATGCCAGGCTGCGATAAGTGTGAAAACGACCTGTGGCTCGAGCACACGATGGGGCAGTGAGTGAGAGTGGGGGAACGTGAAGAGTGACTCTGAAAGTGATCGGACAGTCTCATGCCAGTGTGCTAATTATGTTCTGTGTGAACTGTTTTCCGTTGCGGTGTATATGCAACTTCATGAAGCTATGCATTGATTGAATGTTTCCTCATTCAGTATTTATTTACATGCCGTTGCTTGTGCGATTTTTGTAATGCTTTTACGAGAGGTTTTCATTTGTGCTTGTCGTCCTGTTAACTGAAATGTGTACCTAAGAGTTGTGCTGGCGTCTGCATGCCTGAAGGTATCCTCCCTAGCATGTTTTTTTCTTCTTCCAATTGTTAGTAGGATGTAGAAGTGTATTTTTTTTTGTGCTGGTACAACGGCCAGTGGGGGCCCGGACCCTTTTGCTTTCGCGCGTTTTGTATGTTGTAGAAGGCCGCATTCTTGGCGCTATTGTGGGCTTCGGTATGTTGGGTGTACAGCAAGTGTCCCCCCAACATTCTTGGTGGGGAGGTGTTAAGTGGAAGCCCACAGGGCCGATGGGACCCCCCCCCCCCCCCCCCCACCTGTTACCAGGAGCGGTCATGCCCGAGGGGGAATCGAGGAATGTACGTCAAGGCGTGTCGCCCGCGCTTAGGGTGAAAGGCGGCACTAATCCTTTCTGTCCCGACGCGTGGCAACCGGTGCATCGAATGCGCATGCAGCGAGCGGCGCATTCCACTGGGCTCGCGACAGCCCACGGGGACAATGCCACACCCCCCCCCCCCCCCCCCCCCCCCCGCACCTGTTACCAGGAGCGATCATGACCTGGGGAAGACATTCCTTAGCTGTCAATCCGATGCGTGGCAATCGATGGAATGTGCATGCAGCGAGCTGCGTACGCGGAGTCACGCGCCCTGCACGTTCCAGGAGGAGCGGGGTCCACTGGGCTCCGCCCACGTGTACATTGCATGGCTATTGGTTCAGATTGGGCGAGAGCTGGTTTGGTAAAGCTCCGCCCAAGTATCGAAGGGTTTAAAACCCGTGGGAAACAACGATTTCGGACGAGCGCGCCGAGTGTCAAGCTCGGCCGTTTTTAACAGCCTTTTGTAAACAGCCTTTTTTTAAACTGCCTTTTACTCACCTGCCTTTTTATGTCAGTGCCGTCTTTAATAAATAAGTTTTGCTTTGAGAAGTTGGAATTACTGCCCCAACCGGCAACGTGTCGCCGGACGAAGACCTGAAGTACTCTTCGTACTGCTAACTGTCGTTCCCATCCGGAGGAGGGCAAGAGGAAAGCTTAACTGTCAGGGTCTTAAGGCATTGCGTATACAGGGTGGCTAGTTTTTGTAGCACTATCTCCCCTCCATCCTTCGACAGATCTGCTGTTTAATTACCAGCCGCTTTCCCCCTTTGCATTGCTTCTAAAGGCCGTTTCACATGATGCGATTGTTGCCGCAGCGCAGTGCGATTTCTGCCGCTGTGCGACAGAAATGCGCGTCGTTCTCGTCGCAGGGCCACTGCGACAGACTTTCAACAAGTCGGTCGCATTGTCGCAGCGTCGGTGCGGTCGCAGCGACGGCCACAGTAGTCAGCCAAGAGGAGCTCAGCGATATGACAGGAAAATCTCGAAAACGTTTTATTGAGCTTAAGAATACATCACAGCTCAATATTATTACCCATGATTACGAAATCAACGCCTGCCACGATGTTTGACATTTATTGCAGCCGAAGAATTTTCGGCCACTGAAAGGCCGCACCGACGCTAGGGTGCCGACGGCACCGACTGAATTCATCATTGTCGTGTGAAACGGCGGCTGCGATTACCGTCGCAACGACAGTGCGACCGGGCCGTAATTTTCCGTTCCCGTCGCACCATGTGAAACAGGCTTAAGGCTTCATTTACTTCCTCTTTCGTTATTGGCGGGATGCCCCGCAGTGTTGCGCTCTATCGTCTCTCTCATTAACGTTCGGATTACAATGGCTACTTCAACTATCTTATCCATATTGCTAATGACATTGCCCACCTTGTCTCTTAACGCATACATCTGGTTTTAACTATGCCTAGTTTCCTCTTCCCTGCTTTTAGGCTGCCTCGGTCCTTTAGAGCATGCTCGATTCTCTCCACATTAGACTTCCTTATCGGCTACCTTGCGCTCATCGATTAACTTTGATAGCTGTGCCAGTTCCGCCTGTAGGGCTAGGCGCTTTTACGGTTTAACGTTTCTTAATCAGCTCTTTCGCCTCCTGAGATAGCTTGCCGGTCTCGCCAATGCTATCCACTGCCTGCTTACAGGAGGTATTCCGAGGCCGGAATTGGAAACAGTTGGGGATAAGAGTTAATGGAGAGTAACTTTGTAATCTGCCATTCGCTGATGACACTGCCTTGCTAAGTCACCCAGGAGACGAACTGTAAAGCAATATCAATGCGTCAGACAGGCGAAGCAGAAGGATGGGTCTGAAAATTACCCCGCAAAAAACCAAAGTAATGTTCAGCAGTCTAGCAATTAAGGGATCAGCAGTTCTCAGTTGGCAGCGAGGTGCTGGAAGTGGTAAGGGAATACATCTACTTGTAGGGACATCAGAACACGTTAAAGGACCTCAGGTGGTCCAGATTATTCCAGAGCCCTCCTCGTGGACCATGTGTCGCTCCGGGACGCTAAACACCACATGCTAGCGATTTTTGAGCATGAAATATTTTTGAAAAAGCCCTGGCTCATGTTACGTGCATATGATCATGCTGTACCGTTCTCATACCACATGACAAACGAGTTCCAAACTTGGCGTAACTCACTCTCGACAGGGAGCACTCCAGGTTATGCCAACACGCTACGGCAGATACAGCAAGTTGGCGCGACTTGGCACAACGCAGTCGAAATACAAGAATGCCGATCGAACGTACACGCGCGCATATATATGGCGCATTATTGGCGCCACCCGTGCAGTTGCAAAGCAGCGGCAGAGAGCATGACCAACGTGACGAGGGGACTTTCGTTGGGTATCTGCAGCCAGCTGCTTCGTTTATATTTCGGTGCGGTCATTATTAGACAAGACCCAGCACCAAGAAGCTCGTGGCACCATGGCGACTTGCGACTTGAAATTCAACAGTCAATCTGGCTTCAGCAGTGACGAGGCGGATGACATCGTCTGAATAGTTTCTATACAAGGCCATGACAGCGGACGGGACGAGCCTCGTTAGACCTCATCTCGACCGACCAACAGGCCCAAACTGCTACCCTCCTGGACTCAAACTATACTGGCTACAGATTTAATAAACGAGCTACTACGTCACACAGCACTGTCCAGTTTCAAGGCTGCCCGCATGGACGTGGCGTATTGATAAATGTTAGCCCTCGCAGCAGATGCAGTGAAGCGTTTCCCGGATAGCAACAAGCTTCGTGCCTCCTGGCGACGACCTTCAGGTATGCCGCCTTCCGATCCATCTAAAAATGGCGCGCAAAAAAACCCGAAAACCACAGGGAGCACAGGACGGACAAGAGCGCACTAGCAACTGATGCGTGGTCCAAGAAACACCTCTCGCTCAGTGAGCATGAGCCAGGAAATTAAGCACGTGTCAACAACATAAGAACCCAAATCAACATGGCGTATCTGCGCGATAAACATACGCCACATCGCCGCCATGCGTTGAAGCCGATCTAACTAACTAAACGCAGCGATGTCTGAAGTTGCTCGCTTCGCTGCCAAAGGCGTTGCGGAAGACAACTGTACCGCAATTTTAACGAGAGATTAGTCAAGCTATAATGCACTGGTAACATGATTAGACGTTGTAGGCTAGTTCCAAAAAACTTTCCGCTGCGGCTTCGGTGCCAAGCAGGTTATGCATAACAACGCCCAGCGACCCGTGCGCTGCCAGCACTTCCGACACTATAGCGTGGGTGCAATGCATTCTATAGGTTGTATTCTAATAAGCTTACCTACCATTATTTTTTACATATCGAATTAGCGATATATCGAACTATTTCATGATTCCCTTCGAATTCGGCATATCTGGGTTGACTGTATAAGGAGAGGCGTGGTAGCAGTTTTAGAAAGGATGGGCACCTGGACCGTGTCGTGAAGGAACGGGCTTGGCAAGAAGTCAAAAAGGCTGAGATTAAAGACCAACATGACAACTTGTACGCTAACTATCCTGAATTTAGTGGTTTACGCATCAAACATAAACGTATTTTTTTTTTTGTAATCAAACGTAAACTGTAACGGAACAACGATGTATCCCGTCGCTGTTCATACCGTTTCATCGTTCAGAGGCTTAACTTGTTCCGCCCAAAATACGAAGGTAGCCGTGCTGTACAACATGCCCAGAATTCTGTTCGGCGTTCCCTGGATCACGCAGGTCGGGTGGATTCACGTTAAAAAGCGTCAGCGCACGCTACAACACCTACGGCCTACAAGCATAGGCTCAAACAGGAAGCATCATCCGAAACCTCGTTCTTGTTTGTTTGTTTGTTTTTCCCATGTCCAACGCGTTTTCACTACGATTCCGACGATCCCTCATCAACGCAGGGGACTTTCGACTAACCGATCAGCCTAAGAGCAAACGGTTCAGACATTCACTGCTCAGCTTCGCCCCATTCTATGGCAAGCCGCAAATAGAAAAAAAAAATGCTCGAAATCAAACGTTTGGAATCAAACAGATTTCAGACTGCCGTTTTAAACGTTTTTAACCAAGTTCAGGCTATGGGATTTGCCCGGAGGGAGGCATCATTCACCTTCTTTGTTTCCTCCCCATGATTTCCATCACGAGCTCCCGCTGAGGGCCTCCCGCCCTCCTTGACATCGCCATACGGACTTCTCTTGTCGTGCCCCAATTTTTCTTTATAATAATAATAAATAATTGGTTTTTGGAGGGAAAGGAAATGGCGCAGTATCTGTCTCATATATCGTTGGACACCTGAACCGCGCCGTAAGGGAAGGGATAAAGGAGGGAGTGAAAGAAGAAAGGAAGAAGGAGGTGCCGTAGTGGAGGGCTCCGGAATAATTTCGACCACCTGGGGATCTTTAACGTGCACTGACATCGCACAGCACACGGGCGCCTTAGCGTTTTGCCTCCACAAAAACGCAGCAGCCGCGGTCGGGTTCGAACCCGGGAGCTCCGGATCAGTAGTCGAGCGCCTTAACCACTGAGCCACCGCGGCGGCCAATTTTTCTTTATCCAAATAGTTTTTTTTTACCTCAGGATCTTTGCGGTATTTCGTACTCGGACACATCTGATTTGAATCCCCCGCGAATAACAGCGGTACCTCCTTTCCACGCCCTTCAAGTTCGTTCGCGCGGTCCACCACCATTCCTTCTCCTTTCCTCTTTACACCTACAAAAAACAATAATAAACAGGCGCAGCCATTTCGAGGGCTCAACCGTGCGACCAGGTCGTTAAAGCCCCGCCCTCCCCCCTCCATTTCTGCCTCTTGAAAAGTAATCTACGCGGCCCCGCGTGCCAACCTAATGAACGCTGCACACCGCCCTGGGCTGCAAAGCATCGTCGCCTGTCCCCGCGAACCTTCCTTCTTTCAAGTCCGGCACGCCGTGTACGTGCGCGCGCCTCGTTGGAGCACGCCGCCGAGCCTTGCGAGAACAGAGGCGACGCTGCGGACAGACCGACAATTAAGAAACCCGCGAGGTTCGTCCACTCGACTCTCTCTGCATAGCTCCGGCAGCGCTTCGGACGCCGCGTTCGAGAGCAGCGGATCCCCAGCGCGCCGAGCACACACGCACCGCTTCCGGCGAACTGCGACGCCCAGGGCCCGGCCCGGGACGAATTTCCGGGAACCGTGGGCGCGAGCGCCGCTTGTACTACAGGATACCCCTCCCCCCTCTTTCTCCGTTCGATATATAGGGTACAGGGACGCTCTGTTCCCTCCGTCTCCCCCTCGTCCAGTTTGCGTCCCCTAGTTTGCATTGTCTGGTCCCTCCCTGTTCCACTTCTTCCCCAGATTCCCTCCCTCCCTCGCACAGAGGCGCGCTCGCGTTTGGATTGGCGCGCCTCGACCCGTTGTCGCCTGTGCTCTCTGTTTTTTTCTTCCTTTCTTGCCTCTCGCTCCGTGGCACGTGGCGCCGGTCCGTGCGCAGCTGGTCGAGGGCCAAAACTTTGCGCTGAGATACTTTTTTTGTTTTGTTCTCTCTCTCTCTCTGGTTGCACACATAATGGCGGCACGCGTGCGGGGACGACAACAGCCGTGTCGGCTACTTGGCTGTCGCTGCTGTTACGAGTACAGCTCGGTACACGTACCAACACAAAGCCACGCGCCACGTTTCACACAATACAATATTTACACAGCAAGAAATGTGTACAGGTTGTGCGCGCCTCTAGAATTTCGCCTCCATCGAAATTCGACCGCCGCGGCCGGGATCGAACCCGCGTCTTTCGGGTCAGCAGCCGAGCGCCATAACCACTGACCCACCGCGACGGCTGTATTAATTAATGCGAATAAACTTAGCAATTAATGCGAAGATACTAAGCAAGCTAGGAATTAATGCCTAGATTACACTTCTCACGCCCCCCTCCCCCGCCTCCCCTTTCCCCTGATAGAGGGGGAGGCTAATAAATATTTATCGATCTGTTGTTCTCAGAGGAGCTGCTGACGACCACACAATCAGAGAGGGGGAGGCTAATAAATATTTATCTATCTGTTGTTCTCAAAGCTGCTGACGACCACAGTCAGCAGCTTTTGCCGTCATAGAGTACGGACACGTCTCTTGCACCCGATTTCGTCAGTTCTTGAGAGAGGCAACCTTCTATTGCACGGTCAGGATTTCGCACCCCAAGGAAATTTTGAATAGTACGTCTTAAAAAATGCCTTAGCGGGTGAAATTCGGGTGCCTGCGTTGGGGACCTGGATTTCTTGAGAAGCAGCGAGACACGCACGCTGTACGACAGTTTTTTTTTTTCGTATTGCCTCTGTCAAAATACACGTACGTTGTGACTGGGAGTCGCACCCGAGACTTCATGCAGGATTTCGGAATGCATCAGAATGCACCAGAAAGCTTTTACAAATACAGAGCAAGGTAAAAAGAAGGAAGAATAAATCGAAAGGCCCCGGAGGGAGAAAAAAATGAGAGAAACATTTGCACATTGCCGGCTCTTTCACCTAATCCGCGTTCTCGACCAACTCGTTTCGAAACGGGCATTTCCGCGCGCGCGCCAGTTAACCGCAGCTAGTGATGAAACTTTCAAGCTCTTCATATATGCTACGCGGGCCGCATGCACGGATGAACCTACACGGTACGCAGTTTCGTCAGTGCTGAACACCATTAAATGTAGCTAATGCCAGTGTCCTTCCTGGAGAGTGCGCTGCGCAGAATGTCCTTGTAAAAGCCATTCCCGGGACCTCTTTCGGTGATCGTAAAAACGGCGAGCGCCACTGTAGAATGGACAGCTTGATCTGGCTGGTTTGTTCCTGCTATTTAAATCGCGCCGTGATCAAAACACAAGCACGCGAAAAATCAGTGAGCGCCTCGCGTTCACCTTTGACGTTGCAGTCAGCGCAGACCACTTGTGCGCAAACCGGAGAACGGCATTAAAAAATTGTGCGTTCAGATTTAGCGTCACACCACGTAAACTCTGCGCAACCTCCGAGCACAAACCAGTGCGCAAAGGCGGGAAGTAATGCTAGGTTCTCGCGGTTATAAGAAAATTTCGTCCAGTAACTTTTCATTACGCTATGAAGTCTTTTTTTTTCTCAGCTCATGGCGCAGCCACACCTCATGATGAAACCTAATACCGCCGCCGTGTGCCGCTGACTATATAAGAAACCACCCCAGCATTCACTGCACCCAAACGCAACCGCCGCATCTCTCCTCCAGCCGTTCTTAAAAAGGTGTACAAGTCGCAACTGTCCCCGCAGTCTGCATTTGTAATTTAATCCCTCTCCAGAGGCATCAACAATTCAGAACGCGCCAGGTCTTGAGCGCTGCTGTCCATTGTTCCATATGTCAAAAGGACGAGATTAAAAGACCAGTGCCCAGGGACTCCGGAACTTTTTTTTGAGTGTGTGTGGGTGTGGGGGGGGGGGACTTCGTGTTTATTTTGTTATTTATTTATTTAATGCTCATTTACATAACAAATTTTATATTATCGTAATTTTTATTTTTCAATGCTCAAAGGTTGATGCAAACTGTCACATTGTGCTGACGACACTCCAGCGGTCAGGAACACAACGAAAAGGCTTCAAAAGAAACTGTTTAAGGGGCTGACTCCTGCCCACCAAGAACTGAATGACTCGGCGGCGGCAATAGTCACAAGCGCACTGGGTGGTCATTGAACTGATTGCATGCAGTTCTTGGCCGCGCTCAGTGTAAAGCTGGCAAGGAACCTTCGAGATAAAGAACCACCAGCAATTACAACAATCCGGAAAAATGTAGAAGCATTTGCACGCGGCCACGATCAACGGAGATAAGTCTGGTTGCATCTAGCATTACAAAGCTCAATGATAAAGCCGTGTTCCGGCGGTTTTGAATGCGAACGATCAAATGGTGCAAAGATTCACGGCAATATAAAACGAACTGAAATGGGCAGCTCTATTGATGTGCGCACGAGGAGTGATCAGTTGGTTAAAAAGGTTTGTGCATAGTTGTTTAAATTCTGGTAATCATGATCATGTACACGGGTCAGACAGTCAACTTCTGTTGGGATATGACTGGTTTAGCTTACTCATACGAAATGCTTTACAACTGGCTACGAAGCCAAGCAGCCCAGCCCCACTGTGCTTTGCATTAAAAGACTCCTAGAACTGAAGTGTTTCAGTTGTCAGAAATCTGATCCAAGAGCAAGCAATTGGAGGCTGGGTGGGGGGAGGCGGCCGCCCCACTTGACCTTCCTGTTCTAGGGTTCCTGCCAGTGCCTCCTTAAAAACGCCTAGCAACGACGGCAACAGCTGGCAAAGAGGCAAAATATCTGCGCAGCGAGCGGGAGTCGTCAGCCCGGTTCCCGGGAGGCCCGGAGGGAGTCGGCGGGAGAAAAGGGCAACAGAAAGAGGGAAAAAGGGAAAGAAGGAACCCAGGGCGCGCGCTCCCATCATCGACCCAGCTGCGAGGCTGTGACTCACGGGCGAACAATGTTGTGGCCCGCTTCCCCCCCCCCCCCCCCTCTTTCCTTTCTCTCTCTTCGTTCAGCCCATGGCATCGCGCCTTCGCTCCGTTCCCATTTCTTCCCGCCTCTCCCTGTGTTGGCGCGCATCTTACGGAGACGACCCCCCCCCCCCCCCCCCCCCCCCTCGTCTTCTCGCAACGTTGCATGCGGCGGACCACGCTGTCCGCATTACCTGATAACGAAACCACTGTGCTCAGCACGCGTGAAGAGTGGCGCTACGCGGAACATCCCATCACCTCGCACCCGCGGCTCGGCCCGCAACGGGGGGCACCGCCAAGTCTGCACTGCGCTCACAAGGGGACTTCCCCCTTGTCAAATAGCGGACCCGCTACACCACTTCCAAAGAGAGGCATTATGACCAAACAATGCGCCGAGAATTACATTCGGATACAGCTCAAGAACGAAGGACCAGGTAGACCTCGAAGGAGGCTTTCTAATGCATAGTGTAGACCCAGTGTCGTCACGACGTCTTGCACCTGCTAATGGCCTGGGGCAGTACGCACATGAAACTGTGTGCACTTTCGAACGGCGCCTAAATGCGCAGCTTCTCGGCATGCCTGAAATACTTCGCGAAGTGAGTCCCGAACACACATACCGCGTGTTGCAGGCTGCACTGAGCGCGAGAGTGCGGGGCAAAGAGGAGGGGAACTTCGCGATCGACGCTCGCCTTCGTCCAGCACAGAGGCTACTCACAAAGTCCACCAATGAATTAGACGCAGATGAGAAGCTACGACGTCTGCCTGACTCTCCGCGCAATACCTGCACAAGCCAAGAATGCGAAGAGGGGGCAAACCCTCCTGCGACAGGCTCTGGCTCAAAAAGTAATGTGGTTGTACTGTGCCGGGCATTGTACACGCAAAGCTCTGCCACTGCAACTCTAATATGCACGGCTTTTGATGACGGCTTTTGACCAGCCGATTGATGATGATGGCCTCTGGTTGAATGGCACGTACCCACGGTGGGGGATTGGCCAGGGTACATTGTTGATACACATACACACATGGGTAAGGAGTGGATTATTTGGATAATTTTGTGAATAAGGCGCAAATTTGGAGAAAAAAGGTGAAAGAAAAAGGAAATGTAAAAGCCGTGAATTCACATTTTAGCATAAGGATCGACCTGATGCAATTATATACCCGTGAATTAAATCGCACACAGATTTCAAGGCATACCCCTTGGCGCTTGCCCCAAAGGAGAGTAGTATCGGAATAGATAGAGGGAGCCCCAGTCGAGCGAGGGGGATCTCCATGTATGTTCTACGGATTGAAGTGAGCCGCCGGCAAAAGAGGAAAAAGTGATCTATAGACTCTATTTCGCCACAAGACTCACAAAGGTTGGTCAGCGATAACCCTGATTGGCATAAATAGAAGTTTAGTCGCGGTATTCTGCAACGCAAGAGGGTCATGGACACCCCACATTTCCTCGAAGTGCACATGCGCACTCTCCAAGGAATTCCGCTACAGCAAGGAGAAGCTCATGGCTCAAGTATTGGAGGCGCTGGAACCGTTGGAAGCGTGCTGCAGTCAAGAAGACAGTATTTGGTACGATTGGGACAATAGGTCCCCCAAGGCCGGACTTAGCTAAAAAATCAGCCCTCTCATTACAGACAATGCCACAGTGCCCAGGGACCCAGTGAAAACGAACTTCTGTAATATGTGGTGGAAGAAAAAAATCAAAGGGAGCGGCTCATAGGGGTATCCCTCGATTTTTCGAGTGTTGTCAAGACGGAAAGGCTGTCTGAAAGTATAATAACCTGAGAGATACTGCAGGGAATCCTGGTTAAGGCCACCTCAATGGCCAGAAACTCGGCTACAAAAATAGGGGTATAGATTGAGGCCCGAAATGAGTAACTCCAATCGAGAGCCATTGAGTAAATGCCGAGGGCTGCCTTTTCATTTTGCTGGGAAGCGTCTGTAAAAACGGCTATATGCACCAGCCGATTACTTACACGGGCCGCAGGCTCTCTCAACGGACTGTCCCGTGTAAGCAGTGCGTTTTTTGTTTGAACGATTAAAGTCTTGCGGCTGATCTCTCGGGACGAATGTGTCGCCCAGAAGCGTTTCCCGCGCTTCAAATCCGCCTCGAGACGAACAATAAAATAACGTTGAAATTCTGTAATATAGCATGCAGCAACGCTACGTGTTTCATTAGAAAGCTAGTTAAATGCTATAAATTAAAGAGGCTCCCACTAAAGGTGCGGTATTTCTTGTAAGTTTAAGGACGGCGCTTCACGGATATATTACAGAAATATTTTTTTAAAATGCGTTTCGTACAGGCAGACGCCGGAGCTTCTTGACCTCCCGGGCGAGGCTGCTGACTGGCTGCAGCCATGGTAGCTGCGTGACTTCATAAACAATCTAACCAATAGCCGTCTCTGAACAGAATTACGCGCGGAGCGTGCGACGGAAGATGGCGCGAGAATGAGAAAGTCGCCGGAAAGGACTAGCCAACTTTCGCGCAAGTTTGTCGGTTCTATGATGCGTGCAGAAGCGTATTGTTTGGCCTATGTGCTCATGAGGATAGAGTGTGAATACTCCCCTCAAAAGGTGTTTTTAACAAATAACGTTATAAGGCTCTATTATAGCTGAACATTGCTATTATAAAGTTAAAAGCTAACAAATATTGTTACATATTGTACAATAAACATTGCGTTACTGTTCAAACTAGCCATTGTTCTAATACTGTGATCTAAACGTTATTACAGCGTTTGAATCGTAAAAATAAAACATTACAATATTATTTCAAGCATGTGCGCCAGAAGTCCTCCCAGCGTTCCTCCTGCAGCAAATTTTTTTTTTCAACTAGCAGCACTTAGCAACAAATCTTTTAGGTCGCGCATGCCACAGGTCACATGCACAGCCCCATTATATTGTTAGAAAAAAAATGGAGGGGAAACAAGTTCCACATTCAGGGCATGACGCGATGGCATTTAATGTCCATTTATAGTAAATGATATACCTGTCAGAAGCTACGGTTCTTAGACGCATCATCTTGTCCCGAACTGCAGGACCACGTAATAATAATAATAATAATAATAATAATAATAATAATAATAATAATAATAATAATAATAATAATAATAATAATAATAATAATAATATTTGTATATAATATAATTGGTTTTGGGGAGAAAGGAAATGGCGTAGTATCTGTCTCATATATCTTTGGACACCTGAACCACGCCGTAAGGGAAGGGATAAAGGAGGGAGTGAAAGAAGAAAGGAAGAAGAGGTGCCGTAGTGGAGGGCTCCGGAATAATTTCGACCCCCTGGGGATCTTTAACGTGCACTGACATCGCACAGCACACGGGCGCCTTAGCATTTTTCCTCCATAAAGACGCAGCCGCCGCGGTCGGGTTCGAACATAATAATAATAATTGGTTTTGCGGGGAAAGGAAATGGCGCAGTATCTGCCTCACATATCGGCGGACACCTGAACAGCGCCGTAAGGGAAGGGATAAAGGAGGGAGTGAAAGAAGAAAGGAAGAGAGAGCTGCCGTAGTGGATGGCTCCGGAATAATTTCGACCACCTGGGGATCTTTTAACGTGCACTGACACCGCACAGCACGCGGGCGCCTTAGCGTTTCGCCTCCATCGAAACGCAGCAGCCGCGGTCGGGTTCGAACCCGGGAACTCCGGATCAGTAGCCGAGCGCCCTAACCACTGAGCCACCGCGACGGGTGTCCATAGATGCGGAATTGGTCATTGCCGCTCCTGGCGCAGTGGCGCCACAGCCCTGCGATGGCAGGTGTTGCCACCGGTGGGGTTTGTGCGACCCATGTTGCTCTGGCCGAGCAGTCTCTCGTGGGCAGTCTGCTCACTATCCGATGGACAGGTTGCGATGACGCCGCACGGTCACGTGACCTGTTTGGCCCACCTAGGTTGCTTCTCGAAGGATTTTTTAACGCGATAGCGTTAAAGGCCCCGTTTCCCAGAAAATCCGGCGCCGGCGTTGTGACCGAAAAATCACGTGCATGGCTCTGGCAGGTGGTGCCAAGAGAGAAACCGAGGAGGCAGGTGGGCCACCTAGGTGCGGGCCACCCTCTCGGCGATGTGCGCTGCGGAGAAGCCTGAAACCCGTGGCTGTTTTAACCGGCGATCACGTGACCATTTCAAATGACAGCCCAGAAAGACTTCGCATGCTGCGCTTGCGGGCCATTTAAGCTCGTCTAATTCGAAAACCTCTTCAGTTGCCCCTTAAGCTCTAATTCTCAGTGCAAGGTAAGGAGAACCCTTGCCCTTATCTTTCGATACTCCTTGGTCTACAGGGGGCACCGTAAAGGCTTCACTGCGCGGCTGAGAAGCAGACCAAGTCACCTGGTTATTTTTGACAAAGACGGTACATCTGTCCAATCGGCGTTTTTCTCTGGCCCAGCTGCGTACAACCTTTGACCCCTTGTTCTTTTGAAGCGGGGAGCGCTTCGGTCGTACATTGGGCTCCCTGAAGGAGTACAGACACCCAACTTTTCGGTGCGCGTTTTCTTGTGTGTAATGGTGTTTAAGGCATAATTATACATGATCGTAATTTATAATCGCATTTCTTTCTCGTGTTGTTTCGCTTTCGGTTTCAACAGCCGAATGAGGATTATGACGTCAACATGTGCTTACAGGTCACGTGAGGCATAAAAACTGCAATATAATCGCTGTTTCCACACTCGTCCTTTCGACTCTTGAGGAAGGCTGGCTTCAGCTCTTCTGTAAATTAAAACGATAAAGCAGCGATTATATCGACGTTTTTCCGTGGCTCACGTGACACAAAAGCACCCATTGAAGTCACAGTCGTAGTTCGGCTGTTGAACCCGACTGAATATAAACAGCATGGCAGAAAAAAATTCGATTTAAATTATTTAGCGGTCGTAGGCGAATATCACGCGGTGATTCATACGTAGTAGTGTCTTCCGCATCATTGTAGGGAAGAAAAAATGCCACAAAAATTATGTGTCTATACTCCTTCGAGTTCCCCATCCGAATCCATCCCTCCGAATGACATCCCTCTTACCTATCGGTTTCAGTTTCTGACTGCGCACACACACCTCAGGTTACATAAATCACGCTTGCACCGATCACAGCTTATCTTTTGTTACCCATTAACCCTTCCCCCCTCTCCCTTTTCCTGGCGTATATACAGTCGTGGACAAAAGTTTGCGGGATACAGACTCGCGGAAAAAAAAAATATTGCGGCGCGGTTTGGAATACAAGATCGTTGCAACGCATAGAAAAGTGACGGCACATGCGTGCTGCATCTGCTAGAAAACTACCGTCTGAGTGTCTAGCGAGGCAACGCAGAAATATATATATTTTTTTCCTCGCGAATCCGCATCCCGCAGACTTTTGTCCATGGCTGTACACTAGCCTCGTTCTCACGCACCCCAGTTCATTTATGTGCAATCTACACGGTCTTTTCAATTCTCTGATCAATAAAATCCTTCCGGTGCTCAGCATGCAGGGGGACGTCAGTTCAAATTATATTTCACGTCTTTCCCAAAGAGGCTGGCTGAACTTATCCCATCGCCGCGGTGGCCTAGTGGTCTGAGCATCCGCCTCGCATGCGGGAGGTGCGGGGTTCGATCCCCAGTGCCGCCGGGTACCCACCGGTGATACAATGGGTACAAGCCTTCCCCTGGCCTGGCGCTCGGCTAGTAAGGGGTGAAATGCTCGGAAAATCGGTCTTTGACCCCACCTTCCCTTGCGCCATAAAAATCCATAATCCAACCCAATCCTGAACTTATCCCCACCGTGTTCTTAATCTTAATAGCGGAATTGCAAAATTCTATATCCTTCTGATCAGCTTTAATTCCTACGCGTCCGGATTCTTGGCCAATCCCCCACTGTAGTATACGCGGTGTTACGTACTGGCAAAGGGCAACGAACGGAGTAGCCACTGCACTGACTCAGCCCCCGTCCATGGCTGGACGCGGTGGGAAGGAGGAAAAGAACCTGCAGCTGAGCAGCTGTGGCCACTGCGGCGGGCCATTTTGCGTACTATACACGTATACACTGCACACACAATGCTTGAGGTTGTGGAGGTTACGCTTTATACACGCCTTCGACACAAAGTTCCCAGGTAGCACCAAACATGACAATAATGTTACGTTTCTCTTTTGGTCAAACACAGTGTCTTGCTCCATCGAAGGGGGTCTCGAGTGTTTCGAGAACAGTTGGAGAGGGAAATAAAGTGGGAGAGAGAGAAAGTGGCTGGCGGCCTGTTTTACACATCGTTCTATACGAAGGTCAGAACCCATTTTCAAAGGTCGTTGTCAGCTCAGTTTATGCCACAGACCTGAAACAAACGATTCCCGCGCACTGCCAGCGTACTCGTTGTTGTTGTGTGGCCTTGGAGCTGACTCGTGGCGTGAGGGCACGGGTTTCCCCTTTCTCTTCAACCCTTTGTATGGTGCTGTCAACTTTGCATTTTTCACCGCCTCTGGTTTCAGAAAACATGTTAATGATTCTTACTAAAAATCGCACGAAATTTTCTACACGATAGCGAAGGAATGTTTCGACCACCACTGGCAAGAATAAAAAATCGTGGCTTGCTTCGGATTCACGCAGTCCAGCAGTCCGCATTCCAGCCCGGGGGGGTCTCAGATCCCTTGTCAATATTGGAGGGGATGGGGTGTCTCACCCCCCCCCCCCCCACCCTGGCTTTAAGCACTGGTCAAACATTATATGAATGTCCTTAATGTCTTTTTCCTAACGTTTCTGAAACACTAGAAAAATATTTTCATAACATTAATTAATTATTTAAACAACATACATTCAATATTCCCGAAAATGGTAAAGCAACCCTGCACGAGCATTCAAGCACGCCAGTTGTGAAGGTTCACAACTAACCAATTTAACCCTTTGCAAGAAATAACAACGAGGGCGACATTTATTTGAGCCCCACAATCACAGCCAAACATACACCACACAACATACCGGGGAGCCAAGCTTATATATTCACTACATGGGGATGTACCATGAGTGGTACTGGCGAATGGATAATAAGCAAAGCTTTCTAGCAAAATAATGGGGCTATGCATGCAATATAACTATATAAGGCAAGCGCAATCGAAGAGATTTAGTTGAAAAGTACTGCTAGTTGAAAAACAACTTTACTGTACGAACAGTGGGAAAATCTCTGGGACCCAGCGACTGTAACATATTCGTAATGTTCTTCTATGGTTGTGATTCAAACATTATAATAATGAGCAGAAGACTATATTAAAACAAAGTTTATTCAGCACGTTAAACTAATGTTTATGTTACCACAAACATTATTTATTGGTTTTTAACATTATAATAACACTTAAGCACAGCATTTGAGTAATGTTTACATTGAATGTTAAACTAATACGTATATAATATATCGTTATTTGTTAATATTTAACATTCATGTCACGCTCCAATTCAACATAACGATAATGTAACTTACATGAGATTTTCATAACATTATTACAATGATCGGTTCTACCTATTAGGAAGACAGTGCAGGAGATATAGAGAATTCAAAGAGCTCAAATGGAGGTCAATGCTCACATAACGAAACAACACAGCAAACCACAAATATTTCCAACACGTAAAATGAAATCAACTCAAAATCTATGACAGGTGCCCATCGTGAGCTGAACGCATACATACAGGGCAAGAGAGAAGCCGGCCGCCTGAGCTGTAATTACTCGAATTTAACTATAGTCATATGCAAATGCGTGCTTTCGGACAGCTGTCACTAACGTACCGGCGTGACATGAGAAAAAAGTGTTACTGCGGAAGGAACTCATGCGTGAGAATATAATACATCACTCGATACTAGAACCAAATCAAAGTGGAAAACGCAGGTGAAAAGAAAAACCCAATAAACGATAGCTTGCTAAACAGCTACCGCGCATATACAGCATGATTAGTGTATTTCTCTGATATGTTCACAGAAGCAGAGAATCGCGGTTTTAATTAGCCAGTGACTGTACTACAGTTGCAATTGTCTTGAAGAAAATTTTGAAAATTTTACACGCGGCAAGCGAATCTGTGCAACCAAGTTTAGGAGTGAAGCGCCCAGTCGTGTGCAATGTATGCATCTATATCCGGTCGTGGGAAAGTGTGCCGCGTTGCTCGTCGGAACGTACTGCATTTGCAGAGGTTGTTACCCTCTGGCGCCAATCTGCCGACAGTCAGCGAGAACAGCAGTCGCGCGGCTGTCGTCGGCGGGACCCACCTCGCTTCGTTGTTACATTTTTCCTCCGAGGCCCGGCGTCGTCGAGCCCGCGCCGATCGGTCCCACCGCGGCGTGCGACGACGGAATGATGACGGCGAATCCGGCTCGATACGAAACGATGCGGCGGCTCTTTAATCCTCTACGACCTTGGTGCATCCGTGCTGGGCAACTTCCCCGTTCCAATGAGCAACAGCAAGTGTCCGCGCCGCATTAGCGCGACTCACTTGCCGGGCGGTGCGCGGGACTCTGGCGAGCAGCTAGCGCGGACCTCGCGCGTGCTTCGGGTGCACGCGATGTCGGGGGTCCTTGATCCTGAAGGAATGTTGTTGCGGACACGGGAACACACAGTGAGCGACGGCACAATTGGGTGCGGGTTTACGGGCGGGGGATATTTTCGTCAGAGCGGAGGATTTCGCTCGAACAGTTAGGTGCGGGGGAGGGGAAGCACGGAAAGCGAAAGTTGCGCCGGGCGCCAGCGGCGCAGTGTCGGTGTAAGCTCCGGGGCTGCGCGCGTCTCGCCATCTGGAGCTAGAAAGACACACTACGCGCCCGTCTGCGCGCATTTACCGCGCCGCGATTATTCAACAGACCACCTGAAAAGAGTAATTTTTCTGTATAAGAATAAAAAAAAAACACTGCCAAACTAACAAAACACAGGACTGCACACAGCAGTGTCATGCATATTTTGTGAACTGTCGTCTGCCCCCAACAGATATTTGGTCATCAGCGTATGCGTTGAAACCGCCGTGGTTGAGATGGACGCCGTGATCCAACGCGACGAAGAAAACAGCGAGGCAAGTTAGCAGCTTTTAAATTACTATGTTGCAATACATTATGTACGATTAGCACTCTGTCCTGATATCACGAGGTGCTCGCAATTTTATGAACGCATGGTTTTTGCGCAGTTTGCTAACACGCCATCTCAAACTCCGGTTTCCCAAGTTGAACTGGACATCAAGCCTACTGACTCAGGTATGTGGTCATTATACAACAAACTTTTTATCATTTTTTAAAACGCATCAGTTAAAGCACCTTCCATATAACTGTTTATATGTGAACAGGAGCCCAGCCCGAACCCCGATCCAACACTGACAATTCACTGGATAGGGCAGAGGGAGGAGGTAAGTGATGCATTTACATGTTGAAATAGTTCACCTTTTTATACGCATTGCGTTGACAGTGATGAATTCTGGTATGCCAAGGACAGAATCTGCCAAAGAGCGCCATGTCACAAGGATTTTTTTGTTACAAAAGTGGGATGAAAATAGTTGCATTGCCCACAGAAGCCGAGCACAAGGCCAGGGGAACGCCGGAAAGCTTTCACCCATTGTATCACGTGGGTTGGCATTGGGGATCGAACCCTGCACCTCCCTCTTGCAAGGCGAATGCTCAAACCACTAGGGCACCGCCGAAACGAAATTACTCCGAATTCCTCGTCTACCGGCAGCAAAAGTTTGTGAGATGTACCATTGCCGCCTCTAGAAAGATGCCTGCGGCGTCGCTCGCTCTCCCATTGTAGTCGCCGTGCCCTAAGTTGCGGACGGTTGTTAAGAGACGGCGCTAGCAACTTCCCTATCTTTTTTTCTTCCTTTTTCTCTTTTGTGCGTTTTATCTTTCTTTCTTTCCTTGTGCGCTTCCATCTTCTCGTTTTTTTTTTGTTTTTGGTCGGGTGCCCAACCTAGTGGTGCCCACCCGTTACAAAGGGCAAGGCCTCAAGTATCTATCTATCTATCTGTCTATCTATCTGCGCCAATGCGGGAGGCTGGTCACAGTGGTCAGGTGCTAGAGGAGGCGATGGATGTACGCGTTCTCAGAAGTGGTTATTCTAGCGCCTCCTCGTGAGGCCTAGACATCTTTCGTGACTACAACATGCATGCGCCTGTACCGAAATATTCTTTGCAAGAACAACACCTTGTAATATTCGCGATGTTTGCGGGCTTGTGCCATGATCACTGCCAACGGTGCCGCGCCGTCCCACAACATCGTTTAAACTCCTAGCGCCCCAGCTTGGCTGATACTTCCGCCTGTAGTATTCTGGCTGCAGTCCAAAGACTCCAAAGCTCCCTCCTCCAAAAACAAGGGGTTGTGTACACCGATGCGGTACCCAGAAGGCCACTACGCTGCAGTAGTAGTGAGCGACAAAGGCGAGCTAATCTCAGGCTGTAGCGTAAGACGCTCTTCACCAGAGGAGGCAGAGATGGCGGCGATTGCCCTGACAATCACAAACCCATCAACTAGAATTATCATCACCGATTCTAAAACTGCAATCAAAGCCTATGACAACGGTGAAATGTCCAAAGAGGCCGGTAAAATTCTGCAAGCAGGCAAGGAGAACGTACCTAACGACCTAGTTAGCATAATATGGGCACCCGCCCATAGTGGACTCACAGGGAACGAGATCGCCAACGAGGTCGCCCGAGCACTCACACACCGGGCCCCAGCGCAGGCAGAATACTCCCTGTCCAAAAAGCGACACTTAATCACTTACATTGAAATTCTAGAACACTACAGAATCGGGAGGAGAACCCTGCCTCCCCCCCATACATCTCTCACAAAGAAGGAAGAAGTAATCTGGCGAAAACTGCAGACGGGTACTTTTCCAAACCCGTATGTCCTACACAAATGGCATCCTGAGGTGCACTCTCCAATTTGCAAAAACTGTGAAGACATAGCGACCCTAAATCACATGCTGTGGGCTTGCCCAGCGCTACATGGTCGACACGGAAACAGAGAGTCGTGGGAATCCTCCCTCCATAGCCAGGAAGAACAAGTACAGCGACAAGTCATCGGTCATGCCCAGGCCGCCGCCGGAAGTCAACTGATTCCGGCTGACGTCTAGGGGGGAGGCAGACAGTGAAAGGGGAGCTGCGTCTCACCCATACTCTCTGACGGGTGCAAATAAAGTGCTTTCTCTCTCTCTCTCGCCGCTGCTCCAAATCAGTCATGGAGAGCGAAGGTCCGTGCGTCGCGAGATGATGTGTACTGGTGGGCGTCGCAGTGCACGAGTCAAAAACGCGATTTTTGAAAGGCGCGCGAGGTAGCTTAATTTATTCCACAGCGCTGATGGTAATCGTGTTGTCGAATTTCTAAAAACTTACCTGGCGATTACTACACACCTAACTGTTATAGATAAGTTAACTAGAAGAAATTAGTTAACCACCTTATTAGCAGTTAACTTGATTCTGTTTTCTGATACCTGCCATCATTGATAAAAAGGCTATGACTTTAGAAAATTACTAGGGGCTTAGCTGGAATGACAGGCATTTTATGTCATAATGTACAGGCCATATGATACTTTTCACATGCCCATTTTCACATACAGGTGCCCATGAAGAGCTGCAACAGTTGGGCGTCTCCATGGCCGAGGACCTACACCAAATGTCGAACCTCAACGAGCAGATGATTGCTAAGTTGGCAGAACTTAGTAATATGGCTGCACACAGTGCGCAAATGCGCAATTTTGAACTTGAAAGTGTTAACTCGGTTCTGGCTGAGTATATCAGCCAATACAACTTATATAATGAAGAGGACACAGAAAACGCAGAGACGGAGTAGATGGTAGAAGCCATATGAGGCCTCTACCATCTACTCTGTCTCTGCGTTTTCTGTGTCCTCTGTTTCTGTGTCTGTGTTTTCTGTGGCCAGTTTGGTTCTTTGAGTACTTCTTGCTGACGTGTGGAGAAAAACCATATAAAACTGTGTTTCCTTATCTTAAACCCCTGTGTATTGGTTTTTTACTGATCCCCTTATAGAGTACTAAGGTCGCGTATGAGTCTGTAAATTGGCAATTATCTGCTTTTTGAGTTTTTTTTTTTGTACTACAGCAAGGGCTTAACTCTGACACCCAACTAGTTACTACCTCCAAGTGGCAGTAAGAGGTAGGTGCTTCATGGATTCATTGGTTGCTAAGAAAAGCTAACTTTCTTTACATGCACGGTATTGTTAGAAAGAGCAGTTACACGGACATATCTGGTGCCAGAACAGCAAGCACGCAGTGTAGCTAACTTCTGTTCATTCACATCAGTTCATTTGTCTTTAATTTAACTTTGCTTTTTCTGCACAAAGAGATGGCCGCACACTACTGTGCTTATCAGCGCTCATTTCCAAGTACAAGCCCCCATCACAGGACAGATAAGTAAAAGGCTTAATATATTGCAAATTTTTTGTAGCACATTCTATACTGTGAACCACCCACTAATAATAGTTGAGTGCGAATTTCCTCACAGCTGCGACAGTTGCCTTTTGATGGCAGCGGTATGCGAAAATGCTCGTGTACTATTTTTTCAGCATATGTTAAAGAATCCCAATCATCCAAATTGATCTAGAGGCTTCTACTATGGAGTCCTTTACAGCCTTATCTTAGATCCGTAGTGTTACCTTAGCATGTAAAAGTGCACTAATCAATTATCTCCTACCATAAACACCATATCTTGAAAAAATGATTTTGGCTGTTCCAGTTAGGTAGCACTATCAGATGTTAACTGTATTTACTGTCAGGCATGCATATCTACATACAAAGATACAGGTGCAACCTGAAAATGCTTTTCTGATGCTTAACCACATTTATAGAAAATAGAACACAGTGCTACTACTTTTATATTGCAAATACCAGAGTTAGCTAGTGTAGTATCCGGCATTGGAACAATATAATCCTGGATAAATATGCTACTTCATATGTATGCAGCTTTTGTAGTCAGCTCTTGAACCCTGTCTACCAATCGAAACATTAACTCACAGTGGAATCATACATAATCTACATCCAGAGGTAGCGTTAACAATGTAAAATGGGAGGAAATGTTCTTTATTTCAACTGCAATAGATAGAGAACTCCAAAAATTCCTGGATATAGGGTTATAGGCACAAAATGAAAAATTAGGAGCCAAAAAATAGGCCAAAAGGATGGAAGGTGCCTTTGCAGCTCGTCGTTTGAACAGGTCATCAACCTCCGCATGCACTACTGTACTAAGGTTTGAAACCTGCAGCTTGAACACCAAATGCTAGAAATGCATAAAAAGATTGTCTACCCAACTATACTCTTTAAAACAAGACAAATGATTACCATAGCAATCAAAACGTTGCCCACGTAGATGGCCTTTGATTTTTAATAATGCTGGATATGAAATTACATAACAAAGGAAAACAATTGGAGGAGACACTTAAGCTCAGCCTTAAGGGTATGACACGATAGTGTAATGGGCTAATTCCCATATATGCAGAAGGTCATTCTTTTCATTCATAGATCCCTGGTAGTCCTCATACCTCTCCTGGTACACTGAAGCAGTGGTAAGCAATGTGCCACTGCCCTGCGATGGCAGGCGGTGGACCTTGTGGGGTCCAGGATGCTCTCACCGAGCGACCAATCATTAATTAACCTGCTTGCCACCTACCATAGTGGGCTGGTTGCAACACCTTTGCAAGGTCGTGTGACCTAGGTGCCCCAATGGCTTCCTAGGTTGCTATCTGATCAAGAAGAACTGGACGCTAAGCTGCATGCAACAGAAAATTGGTGCGCTAAGTGGCAAATGGTGCTTAACTCTGACAAATCCATAATTATGTCTGTTACTAGAAAGAAAAATATAATGATATACCTTTAATTCATTGCAGGTACACCAGCATAAGTATCTCGGCTTAACCTCCACATCTGACCTATACTGGAATACACACTTAAATAATGTATGCTCCAAGGCATGCAAAGCAATCTGGGCTCTCAAACGCAAAATCCGTAGTGCAACTCCCGATGTAAAAACACTCGCTTATAACACCCTTGTAAAACCTGTAATTGAATATGGCAAAATTGTTTGGGATCCTTACACCGCGTCTAACAAAATAAAAATTGAGAAAGTTCAGAAACTTGCTTCCCGTTTTATCTTCAATAAATATCGCCGAACTGATTCACCAACCGAATTATGTAAATTAGCAAACCTTAGAAGTTTAGAATACTGCACTAAGGTAGATAGGCTGAAGTTTCTTTACCTTTTAATTCATGGTCACTTGAATATAAACATATCACCATATTTTACAATACACCCTAATGAGACATCAAGACATCGCCATTCCTTGTACATTCCTGTGCCGCATTCTTATAATGATTGTTTTAAGTACACCTTTTTTCTTCGTGTTATTAAAGAATGGAACATGCTGCCTGATTCCGTTGGTAAATATTAACTCCCTTGATGCCTTTCTAGAATGCCTGAAATCTTACCTGGACTGTAGTACACCAATGTAATAGTTCTGCCTCAGCACATGCGTTTTCTTTACTGTTTCATTTTTCCTTAATGTCTTTTGTGTCGATGCCGTAGTTGTGTAATGTACCTTGTTTTGAATATGTATTTATTAGATTTTCCACTCCTGTAATAGCCTGAGAAAGGCTGACAGTATCAATAAATGAATGAATCTGGACACCACCTGCCATAGTCATGCCTGTGATTTTTTGCCCTCAACGCTGGTGCTAACAACACCGGCAATGCCGACGCCGGATATTCTGCGTAACAGGGCCTTTAACGCCATTGCATTAAAAATATTTGGCAATATGAGCATGCTTGCGGCAAGGAAACTGGCCATTACTAAAGCTGTCACTTGGCCAGTTCTCAAGTTTAATGCATGAATCAATATTAATTTCATATAATGCATGAAAACAGGTGTCATTTGCTCAATTAATTTAGTGTAAAAACAGCACTAATACTGGACAATCAATGACAGATTGTTGGCCACTTACAAAATTCGTTCTATTGAATCATTTGAGCACTACTTAAGCATGGAATAAGAAAAACTGACACTTCTGCAAAAGTGGGTTAGTAGCAGAGAATCAAAGGATTTGTCTAATGGACGTTACGCACCTTTACAAAGTGTTTGTGCTCTGTGACTGCTGAGAAACACGACGGGGATGCTTGTGCCATTTTAGGAAACCAGAGGGTTCTCAGTGGCTCAAGGAATCAAATCCGTAGCTTCCTATATACAAGACAGCTGCAACATGCAGTGGCAAACGTGATCACATAAAAAAAAAGTACAATGAAGAGCAATCTCCACAATGTACATACGGGTTCACCGGATCACATAGTTACATTCACTATAATTAGTTATGCCTCTCTCTGCCTAACCTTCCGTTTGCCTCATTAACTGCTGCTGAAGACTGGCCTGCTGTATTCACATGTTCGCCTTCCAACAATAATAGCTGCACTCTTAAAGGGGCTCTGAAACACCTTCCGAGGAGAGCACATTAACTAACTTAATCACTGCACTGTGTTGCCATGAAAACCAGAGCCAAATAATACTCTTCTACACGCAGCAGACGACCCACAATCACGCGTCAAAGTTCGGGAGCCCTTTCTTGAGACGTTTTCATGCTCGCACCCTCCTCCGTCCCCCGCATCTGCGTAGACAAGGTGAGAGGTGTCTACTGGTCAGATTCTTTCAGACGTCAGGGAGCTACCGTAGCCGCGTCCAATAAGCCGCTCAGCTCCGCCCCCAGAGGGAGGTCGGCGAAGGAGCACCTACCTTCCAGCGTGCAAAAATTGGCGAGAGGAAAAGGCGCGAAGACGCTGAAATTCAAATTTTAACTACAGATAAGTGAGCTTCTACAAAGCGCATTTAAAAAAATCTTTACTGGACACTATTCGTGAAGCGGCATGCTTCAATATCCCAGGTATGCCGCAACTTTATTAGAGCCCCCTTCACAGCCCCTTTAAGTAATACGACCTAAGTGCTGCAATGTCCGTGTGAGCTTTCACTACATGACAAGAAACCGTGACTAGCCCGTCCCCGGGCTCCATTGCAATCCTCCTTGGGCCTCGAAAAGAAATTGAAGTTCTCAATTATTGACGCGGCTAACTTTAAAACACAAGGCAAAAAAGCGCACTTGCTTCGAATAAATGAAAAGAAAAAAATTTATTCCTGGCACCGAGGATGACGTTACAGCAAACTCCTCGGCCGCACAATACAGCTGGCGTTCTCAGTCCATCCTGGTCTTCAGGTACTTTGTGGTGACCTTATCCTTCTCGATGACGTGCACCACGCCGCCCCATCCCGAGCTGGAGTCCCTGTCGAAGGCGTTCATCAGTGCCTGCGCGGTGGCCTCGAAAAGCTCGTCGGGCCCCATGTCAGGTTCCCAGAGCGTCTCGCACATGCCGTAGCACTGCTCCTCGCATGTGCCGGCGACCACGAAGTCTTTCGGCGAGTCGATGCACCCGATCAGGTCCATGCAGCAGATGTAGGGCTCGTTGCTCACCGGGTCGAGGCCGGCCACGACGGGCTGCACGAAGTACGGTCCGAACCGGCGCTCATAGAGCAGGTTGGAGATGACCGAGCCGAGCGTCTTGGGGGTAATCTTGCGACCCTCGCGCAGCTCGTACAGGTTGATGCGGAACTTGAGCCTCTGTGCCACCGTCTGCGTGTCTGTAGCGAGCCCCGGCAGACCACAGTACAGCTTGGGACCCATCTCGAAGATGCGCTGGAAGTCCAGTGCGATGGTGTGGCCACGCGCGCCGAGACGCCGGTCAGCCGCGATGGCCACACAATCTTTTCCTTTCATCGCCAGCACGACGCCTCCGTTATACGACATTATACTCATCTTGGCTTCTGTGGGTGTGACGGCACTGCGGGAAGTGTAGTTACCGTAAAGCGACCTCACAAAGACTCACGATGACTCTCAAGATCCCTTCACAACAACGCGAATCCAAGCCTGCACTTTCGGATTGGATTAGTTCATGTTGGATTGAAGTAACTTCGGCTGACATGGCGCAACATCTTTCTTTCTTAGCTTTATGCACCAAAAATGTAAAATAAAATAAATATTGTACTGCTATTGTTATTATTATTAACAGTTTGTTTTTCACGGTATTATATGACTTTAAGAACGACGGCGCTATTTTCGACCGAAGCCTTGGCTTGGCCAGGTCCGCATCAACAACTATGTCGTTCGTCCATTCCCGAAAATGAAAGCTATGGCGGATGGGCCAGAATGCTTTACCCTGGGAAGTGTCGTTAGTTGTAAAACTTGTTATGACCAGATTATCGAGGGAGAAGTCTTGGCCTTCGACCAGAATACTAAGGCTCTCATGTTAAGTATCCTTTTTGACAGTAGGCTCTTAGTGCTGAAACTTTGGCCACTAACGCCGAAAAAAAAAATTGCAACGTGCTTCTCTGCCTTGCCTTGGGGCCGCATGCATGCTAATCGACACCGCTGCGGTGCGCCGTTGTCTTGCTCATCGCAGAGTTCTCGGTGTTCCGAACTCAGTCGAGTGCGGCGCTCGTTAGCGTGCGACACTTTTGGTCTCCGCATAGTCACCACTGAAGTGCTCGCTTCGTTGCGGCGACTTCAGCCGGCATTTCGTGATACAATCACCTGACTCGTTGCCCTGAGGCTAAGACGCACTCGTGGCTTTTAGCTTGAGCCCCGTATTGCTCTGTCAGTGCTCCGGTAGCATTAGTAGCAGCGCTTTGCGCCGGAGCAGGCCGTCGTAATTGCCGGCATGCTTGACCTTTCATTCGTGCGGGGAGTGGTTGTCATGCCAAGCCTCCACGCGACAGCCGCTTCTTTCGCATGTCGTAGGAGTAGCACCTCCGCAGCGGTTCTCCTTTTTGCAGCGCACGTACTTTTTGTGATGCCATTATGACCAATGCTACGCTGCAGTTGAGAGACGTTACGAATGCTGGGGTGGGAAGAGAACTTATTGTAGTGTTACTGGGATGGGTTTGTCGCGGTGTCTGGGCGGGAGTGCCTTGAACTTTTGCAGCTCGGATGGGCCACGCGGCTCGTAACGCTTTGCTCTGTGTGTTCCTTGACGAACTTGCCCCAGAATGTGCCAGTTCCAGCGGCAAAGCCAATGTGAACGACATACGCATGGTCAATCTCAACTTCGTCTCGGAGTTGACCGTGAAGAAGGAAGCCGGCTCCAGCCCCCTCACACCTCCACAGGCTCTCAACACAGAAAAGGTGCCCGGGAAAAAGTGTTTTGTGCTACTTTTGCCACGGAAATGGGTCATACGTATGCCTATCCATCACATTCTTTTTGTTTCCTGGGTGTGGGAGAACAGTGATTGTCAACTGGACAACAACAGAGGAAACTGCTGAACTGCCTAGTTTTCTTTTTTTTTTTTTCTGTGCTGTGAAGCTGAAGTGCTGCTGCAGAGTATGTTGTCCATATTACAAGCTACAAGCAGTGCAGGCTGTTAAAACTGTTACCATGAGTTTGCTGACTTGCCAAGAAATACCCAGCTTTCTCTTGGTACTTTGCTTATTGCACTCTGCATGATGCTGTCTTTATGGTAAGAATGGCACACCATCCACTTTGGATCTTGGGAACGACTGACTTTAAATGGCTATAAGCTCAACTCTTGACATTTTGTTTCTTTTGTGCATTCGTACAGCTGAACATTTGACAGTTTTCTCCCCATTTGATTGGCATAGAAAGCCATTTGTGTGCCCAAGGAACACCGAGTAACGGAACAAATTAAAATTTTTCAAAGCAGCTGTTCAATTTGCAACACCAGACATGACATCATGGACTGGTACATCACTCTTGAGCTAGCCTTGTTTGGTGACACAGCTCTGGCTTCCTGTTCTTCTTTTTGTCGCTTTTCATGTATTGCGTACGACTACACATGCAAAACTTCAAAAAACTGCCCTTATTTGCTTTATTATGCTCCAGGTGTTATTTCCTATAATTTGTGAGGTACTGCCAGTCAGCTTGCTGTTGTAAAATCTTCATTCATACATGAAAACTGGACTGAGATCTTGCAGGTACTTGACAACCACACTCTTTTCAGTGGTTATACGCTCAGTTTTTGGTGTTGTTGGGACGCTTAGCATCCTTGGAAGGTTAGCTGATGTTCTGGACCTGTTTCGTATTTGGCGTTTATAGTACTCTTCATGCAAGTGGTATAGTACTCTTCATGCAAGTATCGCACAACTGCTGTTGCTCTTAACGCAAATACAGTTTAGCACCTTTCATTTCTACTTTAAGGCTTGTCGTACCGTGTTGTCCATGAGCTAGCTTGATTTTTATTCCAGTATATGACAATGTCTGCTTTTTAGAAACTGTGTGTCTTGCACAATAGACGGCTTGCATCGAGATCATAGTGATGGCTATGTTAGAGACCAGAAGCATGATGGTAATGAATTTTCGTGGCGCAAGGGCATCTGCGGCCGAAGAGTGCTATGGCATAAGGTATTTTCATTTGCTCAAGATGGTGTCCATGACCCATTTCCCAAGCATTTCTTCGTAAATAAGCCGAGCACCAGACCAGAGGGCAAAGCTTGTACCCACTGTATGACCGGTGGGTACCTGGCGGCACTGGGTATCGAACCCTGCACCTCCTGCATGTGAGACGGGTGCTTAACCACTAGGCCACCGCCGCAGTAGAAAGACCAGAACAGCAAAAATCAGCACGTTTTCCTAATTCGCTAATTACCACTGGCACTGCGGAAGCTGTGGTCGGTGCTCCTTCATGGTGCCTGTGACTTGATGCACAGATATGAGAAAGTAAAGTTTAATGAGGGGAAATGTGGAGAGGTCGGCCAGTGGTAATGTCACCCTGGCTTGGACCATATGGGGGAAAGGGAAGGAAAGGGACATGGCATAGTTCGAACAAAGGGTGATGTCTTAATACAATGATTTGCATGGGGTGACCCTGTACACAGAGGTGTACACTCACATAATGGCTACCAGTTCTCTCACATAGATTAGACGCACAGCACGTGCAGTCCTTGTCCTACACAACACACCTGCGTACACATACTTCAGAGTCCATGCAAAACGCACAACTAAGCATGCCCACTTAAGATTATGCAGCTTTCGTTGTATGAATAATGCAGCCCATGCACAGTTGCAGAGACGAGTTGTAACAAACACACGTGCATGTCCTGGTACACATACGTATGCACATATGTGGTCCACAGTGCAAACCTTGTAGATCATGCATAGCACACTTGATTCTCGATGTGTCACAGATGGGTATCTAGGCCTGTCTGACATAAAAACTTGAGAACAGCCTTCATCGCGCACCGGCCATCAGTTACTGTCACCTTGGGCGTCTGTCAGTTCCCTCGGAGAGAGGACGAGAGTTCAGTCGTCTTACGGTAGCTTCCAGTTCTCTCCTCGCATTAACATAGAGAGGGCACTTGAGTGTGACAAATTGTCTTTGGAATGTTGCAATGCAGGCAGTTCAGGGTGCTTCAACTCCAGTTGTATTGGAAGCCGCCGTGGTGGATCAGTAGTTATTGCGCTCGGCTGCTGACCCGGAAGATGCGGGTTCGATCCCAGCCACAGAGGTCGCATTTCGATGGAGGTGAAATATTAGAGGCCCGTGTGGTTAAAATTTCCAGAGCCCTTATCTACAGCGCCCCTCATAGCCTGAGTCGCTTTGGGATGTTAAACTCCCATAAACAATAAATCGTAAGTCATCCAGTTGTGCTGGTAGCGTTTGGTGTATGCGACGCCCAGTTGTAACCATTGGTGCAAAGTTCCTTGGCACTGCAGAACCTTAAATGGTAGGTGAAATTGCAAACCTGCATTTAGCCTAAAGAGGCAATCGTGTTGATGGTCTGCGTCATCTGCAATGTAGCTTGCATTGAATGCACCAGCAAGGCTATAACGTAACAATGCGAAAATGCTACTTTGATAAAAGCCACATCAGTATCAGCCAGTTTGGCTTCTACATCAACACATTCATTTCCTGCTATACTGATATGTCTGGGTATCCACTGATGCATTATTGTATGGCCGCATTAAAGTGCATCAACCAGCAACAGCACAATTTTACCGACTAGCTGCTAGTGCATTCTACGCTTCACTTATATCTTTATGATCTGTAATGTGCAAACCAACTGTCCAACTTCATGTGCAAACTGTCTATGCCTCTAGGACTTCATCATGCATCGTCTGGTTAAAGGGTCCCTGAAAAGAGAATTTGAGGTTGGCTATAAAATGCTTGCATTACGTAGCTGAGCGTTCATGCCGTGTACAACACCTCCAATAATTTACAAATGCATTTAAAAATTTTCAGCTTCCGATACTAGTGGCGACCAGCAGTGCTGGGCTTTTTACCTGAATCTGGGCACAACGTGTAATGTTGTGCTCATTATATCAGCCGTGGAGGGCTATCATATTGGTCCGGTGTGCCAACTCTTTCAGGAGTCATGCAGCTACCACAGCAGCGGCGAGTCAGCTGCGTCACTCTGGCAGGTCGGGATGCTTCATCCCAAGGGGAATTCCTGTGCGCGTCGGCAGCTGGCAGTGGGGCTGAGTGGGTGCAAAATGTGACGAGAGGAGAGTAAAACGGGCAAAGATGCGGACGTTCAAACTTTTACTACAGATAATTCAGCTTCCTAAAAATGCATTGAAAAAATTTTTGCTGGAGGGTATTCGTGATGCTGTGTCCTTTAACATCCCAGGCATACCGCAGCTTTATTGAGAGCCTCTTTGATGGCTAGCCTGATGTCTTGAAATATTCGGAGTATGCTGAAATAGTCTTTGTATGTGACTCTTTACACTTGAGGCCTTTGCAAGCTATGCTTTTTGGCCTCCATGTGGCATTCATCATCTGTTGCAGCTCAACACGAGAGCAAAACAGAACATAGATGAGCGCCAGCGTTTGGCAGCTGCCATTGCTGCTGGTGTGTCTCATGAAGGAATTCGCCTATTCCTGGCCATTCGAAAGACGTAAGTCACTGGAAGTCTTCTAGCATTTTTTGTTTTGGCACTGTAATTATGCTACTTACTACAACGATGCTGACCTTGTTTGCCGCTGCTTATGGGAGCAAGAAGACTCAAGTGGTGCTCTGCTGGAAGGCTTCTCTGCACATTTCACAATCTTAGTTGAGTTCAACACTCAATAATGTGTATAGCACATTGCATTTCAGGGTGTTGCATTTGTTTACATATCTTTGCATATGCGTTATGCAGTTTTGACTGATACCAAAGGGAAATAATTAGGGAAACACGAAGTTATGCGGCTGGAAGTATACTATTTGAAAATACTACTGACATTTTTTTTAGTCAAAAAGACTACTGTTACTGTGAAAGTCACAAATTGGCTAGTATCCTCCCCTGTTTACTTCATGCGGCATGGAGAATTTTGCCATTTTTATAATGCAGAGCCGCCTGCATTCTTGGCAAATAAGGGGCGCCACATTTGGAGCGCAAAAAGGTTGTTGGGAATGCAGATGTTGCAGTGAACTTCAAAACAAGAGAGCCTCAGCACTGGCAAGCGGGATGTGCTTTTTGGGAAAAGATTCTCTCGTCAAAGCAGGCTATGTTGCTGCTACCAACATTGAAACTGGCTAGAGAAGGTGGCTTGCTGTTCAGTGATTTGAGTGAGTCCTACTCTGCTTGAGATGCACCTGAGAGCTTTTGCTGCCGGGGATTGCTGCATATGACAATAGCCAGCAGTTGTAGGCAACTAGTAAGGTATCGAGTCTAGCACAGTACGAAGCCATGAGCTAGTTTGAGAAGCAGTCACACCCTCACAAACACTTGGTCTGCCTTTGTCAGAACATGCCTTGCATCTACAGTAAACAAATTGCTTAGGTGTTTTTGGAGAAAACTGCCCCCTAACCGATCGTTCCTCCCCAAATTTCCCAAACCCCAAATGGTTTTAGCTTTGCTTTCGGCTTGCCTGGAAGACAAACCTTCATTGCATGGTGAAAAAGCCGGAACACTTTTCACTTTGAGATTTCAAACGCAACTGCTTTACCCAGGCTCCAGCATGATCCTTGCAGGGCAAAAATGCTCGCAAGAGTTCACAGCTGCACGCTTAGATTGCAATGTGTCACTGCTTTGTGTCACTAGCAGGTGGCACAAAGCAAGACACGTTGCATTTTCAGCTTGTGTGAAGTGGCACAAAGCAAGACACACACCACATTCTAAGATTGAGGCCGACGTTTTGAGTTAGATTTTTTTCCACCAGAAATAGCTTTTAGCGGCCATTTCTTCCTACCATTTCTACATGCTGCACATGTGCAGGTAGAAAGGGTCTTTTGTGAATTAGGGAGTATTGTGGGCCATGGAGCTTGCAGTTGAAATTGTTTGCACAGAAGTACATGGTCACTGAGGCAGGCTTTTAACATTCATGACGGTGAGATGATTAGAACACAGAGAAAAGTCAATGTGCTATGTAGCTAGTCACAAAAGTTTGAAGTCAAGTAAAGACTAGCATTGTTAGGAGCAGCTTCGTCTGGTTTCCGTGGCCCTGGGATATGCCTGTGTCTGATTACTGTTTTTAACTTCTTGTTCTACTTGTCAGCTCCCACATCCATGATAGCTTTCAGAAGAGCCTCGTGGCATACCGAGGTCTGCATTTGTCCCTCACCTTTGCCTTGGCTGTGCCATACTCTTATATCCCTGTCACACGGACACTTGTAAGGCTTTAGAAATTAAGGTCCTTTGCCCCAAAGGCGCGTGACGCGCATCTACACGGCAAAGCGTCGAGACCTTTGCGATAAAGTTCCGTAGCAATAAAGGCGGCCGTCAGCGCCCTTAAAGTTGCTTAAAGGAGCAACCCAGACGGCAGCGCCAGCTAGCGAGCTCAAAGAATAAAAAATTGACGCAATTTTTAGTTTTGAAACCGTAAAAAATATAATTTATCTTATTCAATGGTTAATTTTGCGTTACAGTGCACTTAACCGTAGAGGAGGCTATGACTAAAGACATCCACACTGCTAAGAAAGGACTTGAACGCTTTTCAGCAGCCGCATCGACACACACGTGCTTGCGCATCTCGCTTTGCTGTTTTTTCTTCGTTTGCTCTTTGTTGAGTGCGTGTTTTGAGTTTGCTTGTGTGCACAAAGACACAAGCAACAAAGCACGCTTCTCGAACACAACGAGGAGCCGAACAGAAAAGTGCGCCTACCGTGGTCGGACCGAGAACGATGAAAAAAAAAAGAAACTTTGTTTCAAAATATCCGTTTCTCACCGTCAGAACGCTCGTTTATTATCGTGATAGCTACTTTTTCCAACATAAACGAATGCACTCTTAGCTGAAGTGCTACCGTCTGCTTTAATTTCATAATGTTACTAGCGCCGCTTCACACACAGCGGTGACTTTTGGCATTCACGGAGGCCGCGTTCTAGCTCCTTTGGATTTGCCGTGTAGCAGCGTCGCTGCTCCTTTTCGGTTTTCCTCCTTTAGTGCAATAAGACAACTTTACGGCAAAGGCCGAGAAGAAGTCCCGTGTGACAGGGGTATTAGTAATGGCACGGGTTAAGGCTGGGATGTCTATACACTGCCCAGGATCCTGTACAAAGTGTGAAAACATGCTATACCTCGTTTTATTAAAGGGCATCCTGTTTGTTTTCTTATGACACTTTTCTTGTTGGCATACCCACCAAGCCTCTTGTGGACATCTTTATCATAGCTTTGTGATTGTACGTGGCGAATGCTGAACAATGCAGATAAATTTGATTATCATCCTTTGGTTGCATTCAGATCACTGCTAGGAATGCTAACTTCTTTGCAGTTTATTTTCAGTGACCCTGTGGTTTTTGTTGGTGCTAAATTACCAACAAACTGAGCTTGAGTGACTGTGTCTTTTCTTTCTTCACAGGATTGATGACGTGACGTGGCAGGGCAAAAACATACTTGTCATGAACCAGGTAACCATTGTGCCACCGTACCGGCCGGAGAATTGCAAGGGCAAATCAGACAGCGACGCCAGTGTGCTGCATGTGCGGAAGATTGTAAGCAACCAGTTGCACTCCCAGCAGTTGGTGCGAAAGACCGCTGTCAAAGCTCCTGTCTACCCAACTGAACTATGCATTGAGCAAACTTGACAGCAAGAGAGAGAGAAAAAAAAGCACTATTTAGTTGCAGCGCCCGTCCTTTTTCGAGGCTCAGATGTTGCAGTTTAATTTTGTAATTTTGTTTCCTAATCCATTTGGTTTTGCTTGAATTTATATAACGTATTTTCCTCCACATGGTCACAATAAACAATTTTCTGGTGATGAGTTAGTGTTAAAATATTATGCAACACAGCTGAACCGCTTGCATTGAATGTTTCTTTGCTGGTTGCCTCAGTTCCTACTTTGTGTCACTAAATGTATGATGCACATTGTGTTCATTTAGATATCCTAGTGTTGGCTCAAATAATTTTTGGAAAGAAGGCTGAGAATTTTTTCTTTATTGCAAGTGGCATTCACTGTTCCTAAATATTCACTTTTTCAATATGTGGAACCCGCTGCACTTTGTGAGAAGTGTTAGGTTGCTGGACCAGAAATTTTTCTTCCAGCTTAGCTAAAGTTGTGCAACATGGTTTGAACAGTGTAATGCCAAAGCTTGTCTTCTGCTTGTAGGGAATGCTTGGTAATTATTGTGCATATGCTAGCCAACTTGCTGCATGTTGGAAGAAAACTGCTTTCCATGATCTGTCTCATACCCGAGGTTCGGGATGTGGACTGGGAGCTTTGAAAGGGAGCATATAGGTTTATGCCAAAGCTTCATAAAATTGCCATTGCTGGCCACTTCATCATGCTGCGACAACCCTTCTTTCGCAGGTTGAGAAGCATCTTCGGGATCAGCAGAAGCAGGGCCAAGGGACACGTCAAACTTCACCAACACAACCTTCTACAAAGGCCTAAACAGCTCCTTTCTTTTGTTTTTCCGTTGCCCTATACCCCTGCCTCGTCTCCCTCTGAACATTACTTTTGCATCTGTTGTTTGCTGTCACGGCTACTGCCTTGTACAATCTGATACCATGCAATGGATTCGGCCTTACCTTGAGGAGCAACAGGTTCTAACAGTGATGAATAGTGCGTACTGCTGGAGGTCCCAACAAACCACAGTGGGTGGCACAAACACTGTCTTGCGTGATGTTTGGCATCCTCTTAACTGTCTTTTTTTTATTCCACTTAATCAGAACAGACAAAAGCGGCATACTTAATTACTGCATCGATTGTTCACTGGATATCATCAGTGTTCTGTTTTTTTTTTAAGCTTCTGTTCGCTCTTCTGTCACTGCAGGAGATATGGTCTCACCATGATCCCTTGGTATGAGCATAATCATGCATTACCTGCAGTTGGCAAGTTGGTACTGGTTCTTTTTCTGCAGTGGGCCATGCCTCTTTTAAAGTTTTTTTTTCTTTGGGCCATCTTCAGAGTTCAGTTGCGGCACACTCAGATAGCTGAACATGCCTGAAAAGTGACTCTTTATTATATAAAGATGACGACGCTAGCAGTGGCGAAATTGAGTTCAATCTTTTTTTTTTTTTGCCAGTCGAAGTTGCCCCTGGGCAGCATTACATTCCTACCGTCTTTGTTGTTCCCATCAAATATCCCTTTCCTCAGTCCTTTCCCTTCTTGGTCTCTACGTTGGCCTTTCCATCTCGCACAAAAGGGCAATGCTGTGGTGCCCACTTTTTTCACAAGTTTACTCTGCTGAATCTTTGTTGTTTATGCAAAGCTGCAGCTTGAAGCAACACTTGTCTACAGAAAGGACAAGTTGGTGGAGAAATCTGCCTTTTTGATGAAGGCACAAGCACTGTGAACAATTTTTTTTTTATGTGAAAAAATGTGGACTAAAGGACTATAAAAGAGCTGAGGGAAAGACAGGTTGAACCTGGAAAAAAAAAAAGAGTATCTTGGCAATAAAAGATGGGAAGATTACTTTGTGCGACTATTTTTCGATTGTGTGTGACGCAAAATACTCTGTTTGGAAGAATGGTAAGTTGTCAAAGTTTTTTACTTGCTTGGATTATTAGACTCCCAGAATAATATGCTCGCTGCAGCACCACACACTCCCAAGGAGTAGCGGCAAGATATCGGCCACTAGTGTAATGTTGTGGACAAACGTTTGCGGGATGTGGATTCGTAGAAAAAAATTCATTTCCGCATTGCTTTGCTAGTCGGTTGGCTGGATTTATTGAAGTGGATGCAACATGCATGTCTCGTGAAAATAAGGTGTTCTATTCGACTGCATCAACTATTTTTTTCCTCGTACTTGTATCTCTCAAATTTTTGTCCATTACCGTACATTAACACTGCAGTGCTAAAACATCATTGATGAACACTACTCTGGATTCACACCTTCATGATTGTAAGCTATGTTTTTGTCCAACACAAAAAGCTGCCAAACTACCATAAATTCCAGCATACATCCCATGGGCCATACGTGCATAGAACTCGAAATTTTCAGCTTTCCAAACAATTTATAGGCGCTGACTATACAGCATATTCTTCAATACTGACCAATACAGCGCAAAGTGAACAATGTGGTTCTATGTACATAGTATGTACCAGGTGCAGACAATCAGTTTTTCCACCAAGATGGAGCCCTGCTTACGAGCTGTGGTCTGTGTTCCTCGTTGTAAAGCCAGCGTTTACTATGGATACAAAAGACTGAAGCACTAAAGTGTTACCCTATTTTTGCATTCCTTTACAGTATTAAGTGCTAACATACCCAGTTGCATCTAGAATTTGTCTGATGAAAGTGACCTGTCACCACCTTGGTCACTAGAAAAATGCAAAGCAGCTGGGTTCACACTGTTGCACCTGTGGGAATTGTGCGGTGTGCTAAATCAGTAAATAATAAAATGAAGCTGTTGACTCCCTATGCTTCACCTTGCAAGTCATTCACAGTAGAGTGGAAGTTATTGGAGCAATGTGCCTGCTTACACGAGCGTGCTGTTTTTATGCACCCGTGAGCCAACTTGATAAGGCTCAAGGGACCTCGCACTCGTAGATTCCACTCCATTGAGATGGAGTATAGATCATATCTTTTCCTGCTGCCGGTTTGCTCTTCAGAGTACTTATTTGGACATGCCTGAAAAGTTTGGGCTCACTCTGTTGGTATTCTTTCAGAGAGAATTTGAGGGGTTATGATCTGAAACTAGTGTGCAAGCATCTTCAGTGTTTTTGCAATTGAGAGCTTTTTCCCATCAGAATTGTCACATTCAACCCTCTTTCAATGTTTTCATAAACCTCTTTCCCTAGCTGTTTTTAGCCATCTTTTGTATGACCATTTTAATTGTCTGTTAGTAGGTCCTCTTCACTATGCTACCTAACGATTTCGCCTCAGCCAGAGGTCAACCTCCTTACGGCCACATATGTGACACAGTTATTACGCCATTTCCTTTCCTCAAAACTGTTTCGGATATCCACCGATATATGTGAGACAATGTTACCCCACCATGTCCTTTCTTTAAAACCAGTTTTAAAAACCAATCTTTAAATTTCTTCCAAAGCGCTTTAAGCTATGTGGGGGTAGTAACAGATGTGCTCTGCATGTTGGCATTCACAATGTTGTGTCAGCGGTGACCATCAGTGTTCTTTGTGTTCATTGACTTCAGGGTTGAAAACGCTCTGATGATTTTGAAGAAAGGAAGGCGCATAACTGAGTCCCTGAAGCAGTGGACGCCTCAATCCTGCTTTTAGGAATGTGGGTGGCAGTGGGGAGAAAGATGTGGGCTGCATGCATTAGCGCTGAACATTGTGGCAGACACGTGCCAGTGCAGCAACAAGCCGCAGATGAGGTGCAGCCCTCATCGTGGATAAGTGCCATTTCATGACTGCATCCACTGCGCAACCCCCCACTGTACTAGGCAACATTGATGGCTTTGTTTCTGACAGGACAACAGGCACTTGCAGGAGTTTTCATTGATGACGGTAAATAGTGCCAGTTGTGCAGTTTGCCTGGAAAAAGTACTTTGTGCAGCACTCTGCTGTAAAAAGAACATTCTAGCCTACCAACATCACCGGTGTGCTGAGTTACATAACTATTGCTGCAAGGCCTTGAGCGGTGCATACAGATGGGATGGAATCTTTGCAGATAGGAGGCTTATCTGCTGGGGCAAATCATATCTGCATGTGTTCCATGGCTGCATTGTAAGGAGCCAGTAGAATTTCATCTGCCTCAAGTAAAGCTATGTGACGCCATGCGTGCTCCTTCTGGACTGTTGTTTTTGCACTTCCTCTCAAAAGGCCATATCACACAAGCAGGAAGCACTGTGTGCATTGCAGCTTTTCTACAAGGACTGATGAAAGAAGATGCTTAACGCTCTGAAGAACTGCCACATTAAATATGTACAGGTAAGCCAAATTTTTTACTTTTATGAACAAATTTGGACTTTCCAACTGTCGGTGAATGAGGTTTTAAGCACTCGAGTTAGTCATACTAGTGAAATTGCAATAAATCTCAAGTGCAGCCGCAAATCCCACACGCTAAGTATGCCACACGAGAGCTCTTGTGACTTCACTAATGCCAATTGCAGCATGCATGCAGGAACAACAAATTCTCACCAATAAAGACATTGTGAAGATTTTTGCCATCGGGAGACTGCATATGGCATCAAACGTGCTCCTCATGATCTCTCGCCTAAGCCTGACTCTAGCCAGTTGATGGATGTGACTAGCAGCTGATTCACTAAGTCTCGCCAAGTAGCAAGGAACTACGTGCCCTTGTTATTTATGGTGTGTGCATAATGTCACTGTTTAGAAACTGCACTCGCACGAAGAGAGCACGCTTCTCCGTTACAGAAATGAATTCTTCACCTGCTTGGCACGTTACTGAGTTTTTCAAATATTACATAATTCTTGACTTTTGAAGAAATCAATGGCCACCATGGGCTTCATAATAAAACTAGGTTTCAAAAGCATCACTACATGGTCTCAACAATCGCTAGAATGATTTGCATAATTTAAAACGGTATTCAAAGTAACCTGTCAAAACCAATTCTACTGCCTGACTGCAGCTTACTTGCCCTAAATGTGCATAGGAATAAGCAAATTTAAAACACTGCATGCATTTAACCCAACATTTTATCCATGATTAATATGGCTCTGTGAAGATACAGGGCAGAGCACGATGAAGGAAAGGAATGGAAGCAGTGGAAGAAGCACGCACTCCAGTCCCTCTGAAACTACAATGATGTAAGGCAGGACATGGCACACACAACACGAACATCCATTTCCTTGAATGCAACATAAAATGTCGTAACACGAGGGGTGCAGTAGGAGGCAATAACCACAAAAGCAGTAACAAAGATGAGATGGTTTATTTATAGGGTGAGAGACACAACAAAGGAGGTGATGGGAAAATCAGTGTGAATCCATGAACTGAATATCACTCAAAAGCAGCACCGCTTTAGGCAAGGGCCTCGGTTGTGGAGAGAGTACCGTCAGTGTTTGCCGCTCCATGTCCACTTCCGTTCTAAAGAAACACGATGCTTGAGGTTAAACAACAGGAGTGGTTTGAAGGTGTACTTGAGAGGCAGCCCTCTTTTGACTTCACAGGGCAAATGGTTGTGAAGGACAACTGCTCATTAACATTATTACAAACAGGGTTTCCCTTTATAGCACACAGTGTAGCGCATTATGTTCCCTTTCATAACACACTACATTGTATGCTGAATTCCTCTATCCCAGACAGTGCACACCTGATAATTATTTACTTGGATTTGTGCCCCATAAGGGCAATAAAGATGAGCAGAATTTTAAATTGATTGTGAAAGAAAAGCAAATAACTGGGTTGCAGATGCCAAATATGTGGTTTGCAGTCGTTATAAACTTAGCGATTTAGTCTCTGCACACAGCCATCAGAATTACACATAATAAGCACCTGCCATTCACTGTTACTAACAAGCTAATCCTTTCTGCTGCGATGACTCTTGTTTGATAAGAGAAGCACTGCCACCTGGACTGCACACTAGCATTCCAAGATTGATTTCTAAAAGCATTTGTGGATCAGTGGCATGACAAGTACACCAACGGGTGTCACACTGTACTCATTTCAACACTCACACATGCACAGTGAGAAGGAATGGAAGGTTTAGAACACACAGATGAAGTTAAAGGAGGAATCTGAACTCGTCTTTTTACCTTCTATCTATACGTTCCGGGCAAACTTCGAATTATTTTCCTGTGTGGCCGATTGCCCTAATTAAATCGGATTAAACGTGCCGGCTCCCGCCTTTTTTTCTTAAACTCAACGCGGTAGGTAGGAGTCCCAAGGTGCCTTGCTGCTCTGCCATTGGCGGAGTGATACGTAAATCAAAGAGTTCCCGTGTATTTTTATTTCCGTGGGCCTAACTTGCGGCTATATTGTCTGCGACTGAAACGGTTTATTCAGAGAAACCTAAAAAAACAAAATAAAAGAGAAACCAAAGCCGCCACTGGACTGGCTGAAAGGCACTCCACGCATTGGTTGACTCTGCCTACCTACTGCGTTGGGTTCAAGAAACGGCAGGAGCCGGGACGTTTAATCCGATTTAATTAGGGCAACCGGCTGCACAGGACAATAATTCGAAGTTTCTAAGAATGCCCGGAACGTGTAGATAGAGTTCCCGCGGTAAAAAGACAAATTCAGATTCCTCTTTGGTGCACCTTTAAGTTACAGAGGACCAGTTAGTTACATAAACAAAGAAAAATGCCTTGCCTTCCTATGTAATAATACAACAGCATTGAAAATTTTCAATCTATGCCCATCATTGTTGCATTCACATACTGTGCCCACATTTTTGCCAGTTTGTTTCCTACTGAATACACATAGATTAAGATTTGAACATGCAGGTTAACCCTCCAACGGACACGTTTTCTTTTTGAAAATTGCACCAAACTAATCCTTTAGTACAGGCCCTGCTATCTGCTTTAACTGGACAAAGAGTGCCCGAAAGCATATGAGTAGAAATGACAGCCTGCTTATGATGAGGCCGGCTTGTCTAGGCCCGCTAAGGAGTTAAAGGGACTATGCAAAGAATTCAAAGTCGCTTGTAAATGTTTTCTATGTTTAGAAATGATGCTAATGAGCATTCACACCAAGTATAAGTCTTCGGAACGGAGCCGGCAATATATTATGAATTCTTAAAAAACTTAAAAAACGTGTTTTTTAAAACTCGCGGGCCGATTGGTGTGCTCGTAGTGACCGATTTTGGAACTAAAATCGTGGAAGAAAGACGTCACAATACCAATGACGTCGCCAGGCCACCACACGCTGTCATTCGCTGGAGCCACGGCAGCCACGACGTCACGGGCACACTTCCGGTAGCCGTGAAAATCGTCTGCTCGAGCCGCCGCCCGACCCTCTCGGGCAAGCACGGGCCAGGGCATTGCCTTCGCGCATATGGTTTCAATTTTCCTCTGCCGCCTTCTTCTGTCGGGAGTTCCGGAGCCACTCGCACGGTTCTTCATGGGCACGCATAGGGCTCGATGCCCATCGCGGCTATAAGAGCGAGCAGTCGCGCCTTGAGGTCCGGGTTTATTACTGTTAACTACAACAAACGACAAGCAAGAAACCCGATGCGCGTCGCAATCCAGGAAGGCGAAGAGAGACCGGAGATATGCCGCCACGCCGCCGACGCTGCTGCTGGGGTGCTAGGAGCGACAACCGGAAGTTGCAAAGCGAACGTCATCTGATGACGTACTCAAAGGCGGGGCCCAGTCCCAGACCTGCTTTCTTTATTTTTGTCTGGTCCCCCGCGTGTACGAGTTGAGGGCGGAGAGGAGGAGTGTAATTTTTAATCGTCTATATCTTTGTTGTTATTGATGCTAGCTTAAAAATTCTTGCGTTGGGGTTACGAGTGATGAAATGCCTATCTCTTGTCTCCTTTACGTAATCTCAATTAATTTATTGCATAGTCCCTTTAATGGGATAATGAACAAAGTTGCACATTCACACAAATAGTGGGCACACTGTCATCCCCCATGACAAACTGAAACAAAACCTCCCCCAACTATGTGCTGCACTGTAATAACAGGACACGTACCTAACTTCTCATTCCTATTCCACACTCATCTTTGACCCCAAATAATTTTTGGATAGCTTTTTCTCACTCTTGCCTTCACAGCTAATGCACTACCTGTGAGAGAATGATTATTCACAGATCTAGTCAAGACTGAAAGCACATTAGTGACAGCTGAACTTAACTCCGGATAATTTGATTTTGAAGGTGATGACAAGTCGGTTTGAGTTAGCCAAATTAAACGCAGCCTCATTGATATACATTTATATGTGATGTTGATGAGGCCAAAGCATCAGTTCCAGTAAAACGGTCGCTCGAATTAAAAAATGAGTTTTAACCCACAATACACTGCACACAGAGAAGCAAACAGCTGAAAGCTAAAGAACACCATGCATAGCAAAAGCGTACCACTGTTTCCAACTTTTTCCTATACTGGGCAGTTGCTCCAATTTAATCAGTACAATGCTTTGGAGCTCACATTGTCAGACTTAGAATAAAAAAACTCTATCACTGCCCTGATCATTGCAAATTAGCACCTGAAAATTCGCTGATCAACTGCATGTCTTTCAAAGTGGTAAATGCCCTTGCAAGCTGAGGGCCACAGCCACTACTCTCACTTTGCTTTGGAGAGAGAACAAAATGTTTGGATTTTTTTTTTTTCATGCAATACAAAGTTTGCCCTCTTGCCCTATGTCTGCTGGTTTCATTTTTCACAAAAAACTGAACACAGAAATATATGACACTGAAAACTAGTTGTATGAGGAAGTAAATGTCTCACTCCTGGTGAACAGTCACCATGCATGCCATAGAGGAGGGAGTGAAAGAAGCAAGAGAGACAGAAATGCCACAGTGGAAGGCTGCAAGTGAATTTTGACCACCTGGAAAACTTTAACCTGCACTGATATTGCACAGCACAGAATAATCTTTCATAATTTGCCTGCATTGAAATGTGGCCACTGTGGGTGGGATTTGATCTTGCACACTTGTGTACAGCAGCTGAACACCATAACTGCAGAGCAGAGCAACCATTTCGAGTGACAAAGAGTTACATTTTTTTAAAAAGCTGTACACGTGCCTTTATGCATCAGAGTATGACATCTAAAACAGGAGCGGGTATTTTATCAGGGAAACTATTAGTATTATTAGTAGTTATTATTATTAATATCTTCATTATTAGTGCAGCATGTGCACTGCATTCAGTGCACCTCCTTCCTCACAATAGCGCAATTCCTTGCTGTGCAGACCTTGGCAGAGGAAAATGACCCAATATTCCGCATTTACAACTAACCCTCTCACTTCCACCATGCACACAACTATCACACAAGTCAAAGCAGCACAAATCACCACTGATTCATCAATATGAGACCTGAGACAAAAATGTTCACACAATCGGTCAGAAAAGCAGAGAGAGGCCACTTACACGCAGATAAAGCCAGCCACGTTTGTCTGCAGAATGTCCTCATCACTGCTTGCTGCGAAACTCACGCTGAGAATATGATGCAACACATTTGGCCCTAGAAGCAAAATATAAAAATAAATCCAAGGTCATTACGAGAGAAAAAAATGCCAGTGTCTAATTATCAATTCTAGGGAGGGTGACAAAGTGTGACACGCTTTCTGTCTCTGCCATCGACCAGAAAAAACTGCTGCGAAAAAATTGGCTGGTGCCGCCACTGTCCGTTTACATAACAGACTTGTGGCAACTTTTGCATGTTGCTACCATAGCTGCTCAGCACTATTAATTGTCTAATTTGTCATTCAAGTGCGTGTCGATATTGATACGTGCCACTGTGGAAGAAGAAGAAAAAGCGCCTGCATCCGTGGAGAAAGATGTTGCTCTGCCGCTCGCGCGCTCGGACCTCTTAACTTTACAGAAGAGAGGAGGTTTGGTTTATGGTTTATGAGGGTTTAACGTCCCAAAGCGACTCAGGCTACGAGGGACACCGGAGAAGAGAGGAGGGGAGGGGGTGGGAGTGACGGGTGGCCCAGTGGCTTGGGAGGTTATGGCGAGAGTGGATGGCTGCCATAGGAAGAACTGAAAGTGGCTACTGTGGAAGGAGGAGGTTATGAGGACGGAAGAATGCGCAACCTGAGAGTGGTTCCACGGCAGAACGCACGGCTATGGGACTAAACCAAAGCTGTGATAGCTTTCGCTGATTCATGTGCTAAGCTGGCAAGCCTAGCTTTACAAATTTGCAAAGCAGACCAGCGCAGTGTTCGCTAAGAACTACATAAGATCAGATGCAGTAATTTCCACTGAAATGATTTAGTTTATTCAGTAGTCATAGTCTGCACAACAGCATAGGTAATAAAAGATAAGATATTGTGCGTAAGACGCAAGAGAGAAGGGAAATAAAAACTTATCGGCATGGCATAATGATGGATGCTGTTGTGGCGGGCCCCATATTAATTTAGACCACCTCGGGATATTAAACTTGTGCTACCATCGTGCAGCAGATGGGTGTTTTTGTATTTTGCCTCGATTGAAATACAGCTGCCGCATTAAAAGTCACCACAGTGGCGGACTACGAAATAATTTTGACTATCCGGGGTTCTCAAACATGTACTGACATTGCACAGCACACAGGCATTTCTGCATTTAGCCTACAAAGAAATGTGGCTGCTGCAACTGGGACTCGATTCTATGTGCTCAGTAGCTGTATGCTACAGCCACTGAGGCACTGCAGATGGGTACACGATGCTGTGGGCCGTGCAATCAGGAGATAAAAACTATGACGTTTTTGCGAGATCCACAATCTGTCTACAGTATGTGCATTGCAGTATGTGTTTGGGTCATACTAGGCATGAAAAAACTGTAATATAATCACTGCTTTGTCATTTTAATTCATTACACTGCTAAATCCAGTCTAACTCAATAGCTGGAATGACAATGAATGAAGAAGCAGCAATTATATTGCAATTTTTGCGTGCCTCACGTGACCTTAACACAACTTTAACGTTACAGAGTGGTGTGGTTGAAACCAATACCGAAACAGCATGAGAGAAAAATTATTAAGCAGTCGTAGGCAAATATACTGCATGGTGATGCATGCATAGCAATGTGTTACACATCACTGCAAAGAAGAAAACATGGCACCAAAATCAGGCGTCTATACATCTTTAATATAGCACTAGATTCAGGTGTTCAAAATGTGGATGACCTGTGATTCATTCAGTGCAAAGTTAGCAATATTTCTTGCATAAGCTAGCTCAGCCGGTAGAGTGACTACTCCTGTGAGGCGGTGGTCCTGGGTTCAAACCCCAGACCAGGACGAACTTTTTTCAACTATGAAGTTTCTCTAAAAGCTCCACAGCTTTCCTTTGTAGCCGTATGGCAGCGCATGGGTGGATGCTAATGGGTAATTACTCAGTTATTAGAGGTGTAAAGTTTTTACGATGAAAGAGTTGTTCTTATGAGGACTTAGCCAAACAGCATATACATTCCATAAACTGATATTACAAATGAAATACAAATACAGCCCTGAAAAAAGCAAAACATGGTGAAACAGATAAATACCCCCCCATTTCAAAATTATACTTTCAAAAAATCAATATATATATATATATATATATATATATATATATATATATATATATATATATATATATATATATATATATATATATATATATATATATATATATATATATATATATATATATTCACAATTGGTTAGCCTCAAAGATGCATGATCATCCTTAGCAGCAATGTACTAGTACTATGTTCAAATTATAAGGTTCCTACAGTGACAGACTGGTGCAGAGGAAGAGACTGTAGGCACTGCACATGAATGAAATGATCACCAAATGGAGCACATAAAACAGAGAAATACACAGATGATGCACCACCACCACCTACCTAATGGTACAGGCACTAGTTTAGTGAAGTTGTCCTCGGCTTTCATGCCTAGAGGCATGCAAGAGTCTGGCAGAGATGGCGCTAAAAAAAGGAAGATGTTAATTTGGCGGTTTCAGGTATGCAAAAAACAAGTATTTAGGTAAATATCTAAAGGATCTACATGGGCCTTTAGACTTTTTGCACATAATACCATATTTACTGACGTAATTTTCTTAATTTTAAAAAAAATCAAGGCTTCAAAGAGGGAATCACAAATTCCGCGAAAATTTTGCGAACATGCCCTAAAAGGCTCTGCAAAGGTCATAACATGCAATGTATACAATATATTGCTGCCTACACATTGACCCCCCTACTCCCACCCCTTCCTGGCCAAAAATGTTGACTCCAAATATATGACACCTACCCACCTCCCGCACAACCCCACGTTGTGTGCCTCACGGAACGGCATGACGGTGCGTGCCAGCTCAAAGCAATAAACGCTCAGCGATACAATCGCGAAGCCAGCAGTCAGACGCAAATGGAGATAACAGGCGATAAAACAGTAAAGCAGTAGACCAAACAGCAAAGGTTGGGTAGTTTCGGATTTCAGCGCGCCCAACTGTTCGTCCGGGAAAGCATTAACCAGCGCGAGCGAGTTGGGTAAATGGCATGCAACTCGGCCCCTCGCCACTAACACCTTTCGCAGCCGCACATGGCGACATGGTCGCGCCAATCTTACCAAGCCTACACTGCACACACCCATGTGCATGCTGGTGGTCTGGCACAGCGGGAGCGTAAGATATGCTGGTAAAAGTTTTTTTTTATATAAACCCGAATGATAAATTACGACTGGGCAAATTACGCAAGTAAATACGCTACTCCTTGAAGCTTCTTCCAATTACATAAAAAAATGTCAAAATAAGAAATAAATATTTCGAGGACCACAAAAACAGACAAAAAGTAAATAAATATTGGCATTAATTTATTTTGTCCCTTCGGTGCTCTGCACGATCTCTGGAGACTCCTAAGATAGAGCATCCAAGACTAAGATGAGCTTATTTATAGGTATTTTATGCACTCTTTTGAAGCACCGACAAGATTAATTTTTCTGTTTACACAGCAAAACAGAGCGGGAGTGGACCACAAGTTCTCATTTTTCAGTGTAGCAAGTGCTTTTTTTTTGGTTATGAAGAAAATATGGCCTGGCAAGGGCACATGTAACTATGAAGTAGGCATGTAACACCAAACAGAAAGATTAATAGCCAGAGGGATGAATGTTGAACCTCCTTTCCACCGCTTCTTGACACTCTTAGCTGTACCCTTGTCGGGCAGCCTAGCTGTCTACTCCACCCAGCACAAAAATATCCAGACCTACATGCCTGGCATGTGCGACTACCAGTCACGTTACACAGAGAAAGAACTTAAGTCCTTCTCTTGGACAGTGGATAAGCACTGTGCAGAATAACCAGGCTGCTCAAATATCTTGAATACATTAAAAGTGTTTCATTTATGCTTTTAAACTCCACCTCAGTCAAGACTGTTCTTGCATGCACTAATGCAGACTGTGATACTGCCTGAATGCAAATATTATATATACCGCTTTGCCATTAAAACATAGGAATAAGGAATGCTGCATTTATAGATTACATCCTGGTAAAATAATGCAGCGTTTTATGAGGTTAAATAAACTTGACAAACAGATATTCGTGTAAAAAAAAATACAAATATGGTATTGTAAAGCTGAGTTCACACTGGTAAAATAAAAAATTAGGACAACAAAAAGAAAGAACATAGCTATTTTAAACTTAAATTTTGCCTGCGCTCACTTCAAAAGATACACCCAGACACGAGATTCTGCAATAACATAGCTGCACAGCAAACATAGATTTTATAACTAGCAAGGTAAAATGCGCTGAAAGCTTTTATGCCTAGCAATGATGAATGGATAAACTAGTTGAAGGTTCCTTCAATTCAAAAATAATAACAATAAAAAAAGAAGCTGCTGTTAACCCAGTGCCGGAACCACCAAATACTTACCACCTATCTTGTACAGTTTGATGTCAGAAAATTTTACGTCAAATGAGTGTGGGTACAAGGGTGTCTTCAGGCCATAGAAGTACTCTCTCACTCTTGTGTCCCTTGCTTCAGATCTCATGGACTTGCTACGTTCTACAACCTGTCCCATGAGGCAAAGCATTAAGAGGAGAGGTGAAAAAGTGTTTCAATAAGGTTGAGATAATATACAGGCAAGTACACTTACTTCTGATTTCAGCAGCAAAGAACTTCAGTCAGAATAAGGGTGGATGAGAAAGCAGTGTTTGGTGGTATGTACCCACATTTACACTAAGTTCATACCATTACAAGATGGCTCCGAAAATTCAAAACAGAATGACAGACACAAGCGCTTTGACCTCTGTACTCTGTTACTTGTACTATGTGCTAGGTGGGTATTTCCAATCCCTTTTGTTTGGCGCAACAATACCAAGTGTCAACTTAAAAAAAAAAAATAAAGTGTGCTTACACCTCCAGACTTTGGTGTGAAGACCACTTTGACAAACCCTGGCATGTCCCTGACTAGTTCGTTGTATAAGCGTTCCTGATCCAACACTAGGACAACATCCACTAAGGAAGAAGAAGAAAAACATGTCAGTTACTTGCAATGCTCTTGAAGGGGTATTTTGGCAACGAGACGTTTCAAACTTAGTGCAACCACCTGAGACATTTCAATATGCTTACCATGAATTCAGAGCATCAAAAGTAAAGAAACAGCAACAAAACTGTAGTACCATTGGTAGACAACCACAGCAATGAGATGCAAACAAAAACTAGCTCCAAGTGGAAGCAGCAAGTCTGTTTCAAAACAGGCATTCAAGTACCTTCGAATGCGAGGGCCGCATGCGTAATTGCCTTGTAGCCAGCTCCCTTCACCCAGCCGCATGTGTTAATGATGGTCCCACTCACGCTAGCTGAAGGCCGAAGGAGAGATGCACAAGGATGAGTACCATGTGAAAATTGAACAAATTTGGTTGTGCATGATGAAGGCCGACCTTTTTTGTTGCTCTCAGCACGCTGGTTAATAACCTCCGCAAGGCGTGAGACAAGAACATTGTAAAGAGTGGCATTGGTTCCTGGAGTGTTATGACCGTAGTGGTACACAAGGGGTGCCTGCTGAGAAAAGCCCTCTTCAACATCCGCCGGTCGCTCCACAAGAAGGGCACCTGAAAGCAGGTCCAAGAATTTCGACACACGTGCCACAGGCTTCTAAAGCATGAGAAAAGAAATACACAGTTCTGTACTGACTTAACCTCGGGGTCATCATGCAATCAAAAGACAGCAAAAAAGTTTTGGTCACTGTTGAGCTAGTTCAACACAAATGACAGGCAAAATTTGATCACGTAAAAAAACTAAAATCTTCACATTGGTTTAAAAAGCATTTAAACAGCTTCAACAACTGTCACGGCACGCTTTAGAACAAGCACACAAGTGCCACCAAGGCACCATGCATTACAAAAGAACTACTCTGCAAAGTAAATACAAACAAACAAACAAACAAACAAGCAAGCAAGCAAACCACGATGAAAGTTAGGTCACAGTACAATTTATTAGAAATGAGAGAGAGAGAAGTTTCAATCATGAGTGAACGTTTCATGTTTCTTGTGGGTGCCACATGCTTGCTGCGGCATCTGTTGTTGTCGTTACGTTGAACTAATCACCTTCTGCTGATTATGATTATTATTTGTAGCCTCTAGTAGGCACCGTTAATACTTAGCTTTGGCCTTAAATTTAACTACACTAGCACGCAAACCAAATAATGATAGGAATACTTCAAAAAGATAAGGAAAAAAAACCGATGTCAAGAGCAATTTTATGCAAGGCATAAGGCTTGACTTGGCAGCACAAATTACAAAGCAGTGACAATGGTACTGGTGTAATGTGTATGAGCAGGTATAGCCTTGCGGAACTTTATGCTGTATGAACACATATGGCTAGATTAGCTGTGTACTTAAAAGCCTAAGTGGGTATGATTAAAAGGAAGCTTTATGTGGTACACATTTAGCTGAGGCCTATAAGAGTAATGTGTCTCCTATAGACCAACACCGTGCTTACAAACAAACTGGGGATTTTCGGCAGGCAGTTCTGATTGGAAGTGAAAAGTAAGCTTAGCACCCATAGGAATACATGAAAGCAAAAGGTTTCAAACCAGTTTTCTGATTTCGCAGTACACCTGTGACATCGTTCCTTCATGCAGAACAATTCAAATTCATCTTGAGACAGACTCTGAAAATATGTAGCGTCCATCGAAGGCAATCTATATTTAAAACACCTACATACAGAAGTGACTCCCTGCTCCAAGATTCAACTAAAAAAAAGTTTTGGAAATTTTGCTGTACCATAGCAAAATAGTTCGCAATGTTCTGCATTTTCACTGCTTTCTAAGCAAAGGCACAACTCCAGGGTATGAACACAATCCAATTTGTATGTAGAAGAGCCTGTCAACCCTGTTACAAAATGTGTGACAGATTATGACTTCTTACTTACCTATGGTTCCCGGTATTGATATATGGCCCTGTAAAGTAAAGGGAAAAACACATTACTGCAGATCAGCACTGAAACATGCTACATGAAGCTAAGCTAAAAAAAAAACACAGCAAATGACAGCACACTGTGATGCATCGCACGTGCTATGTGTCAATACAAGATGAATGAGCTTAGTGCATTTCCAGCTTCAGAGTGAAGATGTGCACAAACATAAGACAATTTCTCGTAAAACCAGTTAGCACTATTAAGCACCACCTGTTTGAGCTTTACATGGCATATATATATTAACACATTGTGTCCCACTCAGACTATGCAGGACAAGTGTACTAGCAGGCTCTGAAAAAATTTCAACAATTCGAAGTTTGTTAACATCACCCAAATTATCAGTACAATAGTGTTCATGCATTTCAGTCGGACCTGACAGGCAGCTGCCTCAACCTGGTACCGAACCTGTGCCTTAAAGCAGCAGATAACTGCAGCACTGCAGCAAGTCTTGCAAATGATGAGAAAGTATGAAATCTGAATATCACTAATCACACTAAAAGCATGACTTTACCTACACTGTAATCAATCCTAGCTATTATCCCCCACCCATCCTGTGATGTCTTTCTTATCTGCCACTATTCATTAACTTTTCCGCACCTAGAACAATTTTTTATTGCCCAGGGACCATCCTGGCCAGTAGTGTTGTATTTCATACAACTGTATGAACAAGAGAGTAAATGTTGTGCGATAATAAATACTCAGGGACAATTACATTTTAACTTAGAAAATATGAAGGCTGTTTAAAGCAAAAAGAAAAGTGCTAAAAATATGATGTGTTCTCATTACTCCCAGCTCAAATAAAAAATGGGACCGTACATGTGATGGCAAAAATTTAATATTAAACACATGGCAAAAAAATTACTGCGCACCCACAAGCTTGCAAAAATTTAATCTTATGCCAGAGGCATGACAGAATCATGCTAGTCTTCAATCACAAGGAATGAGTGTGAAATACGGGTTGAATGTACTCAAATTGGTTCAGATAAGGTTTGCTTACACCATGCAAGCTAAGACTCCTCCTGCCCATATAAGCTCACAGAAATCAAAGGTTCCCAGAAAATTAGCAGCATACTCCACTAAACATGAGTGAAGTTTTCCTGTCACAAAAAAAAGCACACAAATGTTCACTGCTGTTACAAAAGCAAAAGTGAAGATTTCAAAATGCTCCTGATGCTCTAAAAGAGATCAAAAGTTTAGGACCTGCAACAGACTCATTGTAAAAGCAGATTCTGAAAAGGGAATGTGGACCCTACCTGCCCAACATCAAGGTCCACAAAGATTGGTCTTCGGCCTTGACGAACAGCGTAGTTTAAAAGAATTCGGCAGAGGCTGCTCTTGCCAACATCAGTGGGGCCAACAACCAACACCTACACAGGGCACACAAGCAAGCAATGAGCAACACAGCATAGAAGAGCCCACGAAACATGCACTTGGAACACACGCATCCCATTAAGATGCTAAGACTGCACTACAACCAGGTTCTTAAAGCCATCTCGAAAATGAGATCTACCAAGTACAGTGCTGAACAAAACTTTACGAGATGTTTGGTGTATGGTTATGGGGTTTTAATGTCCCAAAGCGGCTCAGGCAATAGGGGACGCCGTAGTGAAAAGCTCAGGAAACTTCGACCGCCTGGGGTTCTTTAACGTGCACCGACATCATAAAGTACCACGGGGCCTAGAATTTCGCCTCCAAAAATTCGACCGCCGCGGCCGCGATCGAACCCACATCTTTTGGCTCAGCAGCCAAGTTCCATGACCACTGAGCTACCGTGGCGGCTACTTTACGAGATGTGGGTATGCAGCAAAGAAATTATTGTTGTGCTGCCTCATTCCCAGTCAGCTAGTATTTGTTCCAGTAGATGAAGCATACGAGTCCTCAAACTTCCAGCTTTTTAGTGCACTGGTTTACCTGACCACAAATAAATCAATCTTTTTTTTGGTGCACAACACAAAACTTTATCCAGAACTGTACAATGTCAAAAGTTCAAACAAAGTTAGTCCAGTGAAGGTGGAACCCTCCTTTTTTTTTTTGCATTATCAAAGTGCCTTACAAGGAGCAACACCACTTCTAAATACCTGCAGTTTCTGCACATGTAAGCAAGTAGCAACAAAATTAAATGCATTGCTTACTGTGGGTCCCTTGGCATCATCCTCTTCGCATTTTTGCCGCATCTGTTCCAATACTGCATGTATGTTGGCATAGAAGATCATAGGTGTTTCCTTGGCCACGTAAGCAACTTCAGTCTTTCCACACAGGTAAGCTAGGCTAAGGAAATGTGCTTTGCGGGCTCTTTGATTGTGGCTATTTTACAAAACCAGAAAGCAACAAAAAATTCACATGCACTCATGCAATACCGTCACGGTAATATGCCAAGATAAGGCAGCCCATTAAGGTGAAGCAACATGGCAAATATTTTAATTTGTACCATTGATGACTTGACTACGAAGCTTCCAGAAATGAAATCCCTGCTTGGGCTTCACACAACTTCAGGAACAGCCTAGCAGATGATGGTCGCCCTAACGTGCTATGTCATTGGGTGCTGATAAAGTGAAAGGTCTACGCTTGCATGACATTGTTAAAAAATTGGAAGCATGTACTTTTATTACCCAAAGTTGCATATGGGATTGGAGCAGCAATGTGAAGGAGGACTCCAGATTAATTTCTTCCATTTAGAATTTATGCTGTAGAAAATTTTGTACAAGAACAATGAAATTCAACAGCAACACATCTCTGCAACAACATCTCTGCAACCAACGGAAAGGGGCATCATTTGCCGAGTTGCATAGGAAGGGTTTCCAATGGCAACACAGTTCCAGCGATTTTTCAGTTGTCTTTGTGGTAGAGAACAGAATCGCAAAATGAACAAAAATAAAGGCAAGGGCCCTTTTACTATTATGATTAACAGCACTATAAACCGCCCAAATAACATAACAGTCGCACACACCTCCCAGAATCTGCTTACACGGCGATAAACGCATACGACAGCCCCCAAAAGTACACGGACTTGTTGCGATGGAATGAAAACAATACAGACAACAAGGATATTTCCAGCGTGCATCCGTGCCAAGTAAAAACTGCAACTTTGGCTCCAAGTCCAAAAGTGAACTTCTTATTCTTCACCAATTCAACGCCAAATATTTCGGCCAGGCCAGACTTGAGCTAATGAGAGCAAATGGGAACAAACCAGCTGTGACACGATTTCAAGGAGAAGCAGCATCACATTAAAGAAAACACGATTACCTCAATGGTGACCTTCTCTTTCCCTTCTACTTCAAACCGGAGTTCAGACTCGGGGTCTATCCGAAATTCTTGCGCCGCCTGTAAAACAACAACAAACAGAATCACCGCGTGACGGTGTTGAAGCTGAACAGAAAAGTGTCAGCATGCTTGTAATGGCTATTATTAAGAAATCAGCATTCTGAAAATTGACGCTTTCTGAATCAACGTTGCAACAGTTCGCACAGCCAATTTCTAGATACAGCAAGGAATTGGTGAACAACAAAAAGTCACGTGTTTCAAAAGAACAGTTTCCACGACAAGGCACACGCATGGGTAGGACGTAAGAAGCATGGGTACAAGAACTGTTTCAAGAATTTCGCGCGTAAACATACTTCTTCCTTGGTCTCCTTTTCTTCGCTCATTGTTGAGAGAGGTCCACAAAACAAATGAAGCAACTAAGTACGCAACAAAACGAGTCTAATGCGAGTTTGTACTCTCACAACAGCCACACACGAACGCAGACATTATAATTGATATCGATGGCATTTAGTAAACCGACTGAAGCTAGCTCACTCGACATTTCTGATAAGAAAAAAAAAAACGTGATTACGTCAGTTTTCAACACCTGCAGCAGATAATACAGCTTATGTTTTTATGTATTATCGTTCTTATATCGAATTATAATAAATTGTTCTGAAGTTTAATTGAATTTGTAACTAAAACCAACTTTAGCGCGCGACTCTTGAAGTTGTATCCTTGAAAAGAGGTTTTGAGGAAAGGTGGTGTGGTTACAACCTATATCTTCCTCGGTTACAACGAATTATTCTGGAGCCCTCCACTACCGCACCTCTTTCTCCCTTTCTTCTTTCACTCCCTCCTTTATTCCTTCCCTTACGGCGCGGTTCAGGTGTCAGATACAGATGCTGCGCCATTTCCTGTCCCCAAAAACCAATTATTATTATTACTGCCACAAAAGGGAAGGGATTTGTTGGGGCTGGGGCGAGCCCAGGGTGGCCTCCAGTAGTGGGCGATCTCATGATCTCGCGTGGTTTTGAGAAAAGGAAATGGCGCAGTAACTCACATATTTGGGTGGACACCCGGATCGCGCAGTAAGGGAAGGGTTGTATAGTTGTGTCCCTCACAAATCCATGGTCTCACATATTTTGGTTGACACCCGAATCGCGTAGTAGGGGAATGGTTGTATCGTCGTGTCCCGCTTGACTCCGTTCGCGGTTCATGAAGAAAAAAATAAATGGTAGGGTTTTAACCATGTGCGAAAGCATGTGTTTAGTCTGATTAGCTCATGGTTTGGTTTGGTGGGAAGTCGAGACGTCTGGCGACGATATTAGACTCAGGTTAAGCTCTCATCGACGTTAAGCTGATCTGATCTGTTCGCGCCGCAGGTAGAAGTTAAAAACGACGTGCGATGCACAGCGCGAGTGTGTGTTTCAGTTTAACACGAGGCGTGACCGCCTGCGGCGTTGGCATAGAGCATAATTGCCGCCTGTGCAATACATCAGAGACAATTGACCATTGTTTCATTCTGTGCATTGATGCTATATTCTTCTGGGACATTTTAAAACGAACAATTAAGAAGGACATTGACATCACACCCCACAGTATCCGTTTTTTGCCTGTGGAGAAAAACAGTGTTGTGCCATATGATCTATTTATGCTGCTGGGACTATTCAGTCTCTGGAAGAGCCGCATGATGAACCGCCACGCTGATTCACCACGGTCGTCGAAATCCTTGTTTCGTGAGCAATGCGCTTTGGTGCGGGGAGTATATGCTGCCCAGCAAGAGCCGCCTAGCTGTCTCCCCTATCCGGATGCATGTGTGTGCCTCCCAGACTTGATGTTTTGGAAGGTGGGGTTGTGCAGAGGTGTCGTGGCCTGGCGTTTTGTGGCTTAAACATGCTTAGATTTTTCCTTTAGGCACTGTTTCCATGCAATCAAGAAGAAAAAGAAACTGCGGCGATGGCATATATTTCTCTCGTGCAGCGGACAGTGAAGCTGATCTGGAAAATGTGGCCAGACGGGCCAAAAGCCCACGTGACGTCATGACGTCATCGACAGTGCATACATCAGGAAAGAAAGAAAAATAAGATTTCTCCAGAGGTGAGTTTCGAACCTAGGCCGGCGCGAACAGACTAACTTCGCTGACCATTTCATTAGAGCACAGCGCCATGACCGCTTTATTTAACATGATGTTTATTACAATGTTGGAATGTTCTAGTACATGAAATATGTACACAACCAAGCACGGTGCACTAGAAAATAGGGAATTAAGAGCACAACACTAGGAGTGGTTTCTACTCCAGTTCAAACTCGGTCTGGGGATACAGTTCCTTTAGATGAACAGTCCTTCCCAGAAAAAAACCGATTCTCAATGTTGGTCCATCGAGCGTGTTTTACAAAGGCTGTGTAACCCAATCAGAAGAACATGTGTAAAGGTTCATAAACGAATGACAGTGCAGTGAGATACCGCACAGATGCGGTGTCAAATTAAGTCTTTTTTTTCAATGTTCTTTGCAAGATATTCCACAAGAGTATTGCATCTTTGCAATTGATGAAACAATTAAAAAAATATTAATGCTCAATCGTTTCTGGAATATTACAAAGGCGGCAGGTTGCCGTAGGCCGAGAAATGCCCTTTTTCTGCAACCATGTCTTAACGGGCAATGTCTCGCTCTGTAGCTTATAGAAAAATGTCGTGGTACAATGCGAGAGGGGCATTTTACGTACTCTTTCGAGTACGCCATGTCCCGGCCGGTAAACCAAAATACACAGAGCCGCACAGCATACAAATTAAATCCTTGTACAACCATTTCCTCGACACTAAAAACAGGGAACTCAGGGTACAAACGAACAAGCAGGAAATAAACAGCCAAATACACCTCATGCATTAAGCCCCGCAAACACGGGCGATCAGAAACATTAAAGACACATTGAGGGTCGCTAAAACATGATCCAAATTAACTTGCAAGAATGCACGCACTATTGGGCGTGCAGTGTCACAGAAAAACATGAAACGCGAAACTGTCGGTCGGACATACAGGCGGACTAAACCAAGGCCGCCAGCGCTTACAGGCACGAAAGGGTTATCATGCCCCCATCGATTCAAAAGGCGAATCCCACATCAAAGTGGCGAAAACCCTACGAGGACGCTGGATATAGTCCTGAGCAATGAATAATTTGGAGCAAGCAATAAGTTTCAGTGGCGAGAAACAGGTTACATGCGGTCACCCTGCCAAAAATCGAGAGACCATGGCGGACAAAATTAAGTCTGAGCATAGCGCTGAAGAGTTGGCACAAGGCCCTTCCAGTAATGTGCACTACACGCTTATAGACACTCAAAGGGACGCCAATGTACTTGGGTGGCTTTCGTGTCCATTGCATACCAGCATACTCAGCAGGTGTCGATCCCCACATTCCAAACCAGATATCGCAACTCTTAGAAAGATTCATACGAGTTCCTGACACTGAACTGCAGTCCTCCGTTAAACGAATGACCTCATCCATGCTTGGCTTTTCAAAGAAAAACGCGAGGTCAGTTCGTGACCCATAATACGGAAACCGCTGACGGCAATACTGCTTATAATCTTAGGCAAAGTGGTTGGAAGTATATATAGTGCGAATAGGAGCGGAGACAGTGGACAACCTTGTTTCGGACTGAATGCGCACTAACTGCGAGAGACAGCCATTTACAATCAGGCGCGTGGAACAGTTTTTGTAACAATAGGCGTATCCCAGAAGAAAGAACTGAGCCAACATTGACGTGCTTTGAAATAGAGAAAAAAATTAATGGCATACTCAATGGAACGCCTATACGTCAATTTGCAGGAGTGCTATAGTTGTTCACGAGTGTCACTGCAACACTGCAACACCGTGCGCGCAACATGTAAATTGGACTGCACTCACCGTCCCCTCAATTAAGCCGCATGTTTGATGAGGCCCAATCAAACTAGACATTACAAGCTGTAGCCGATTTGACAGTATACTTTAGCGAAAATCTTGTAATTAACATTAGAAAGCGTTATATGTCTATATAATGCATAAACAAATCGTAGTTTTTCTTTATCGTCAATTTTTTGTATTAATTTTAGGACAATAATGACTTTTGATAATTGGCGGTGGCAAAAATTTCACATCAGTACCGGTCTTAAAAATTTGGAGGAGGACAGGGGATAAAAATTTAAATGTCGTGTAAAATGTCCCTGAGAGGCCGTCAGATACCGGGGTTTTCGAAAGTGGCACTCGATCAATTGCGTCTTGCAATTCACACAAGGTTAAAGGACCACTTGTTGCCGTGCAATCATCCTCAGAAAGCGGAATAATCATAGATAGCCAGAACATCATCAGCCGTGCTTGAAGTGGCAGCAGAAAGAGAGGTATTTGGAAACTCAGTAACTGTTGCGTTCTACTTGTGACCAGGGCGCCACCACAGTAGAGCTCAGAGACTCCCTTGGTAGCCCCGTGGCGGCGCTGATCAAGCAAGGCCTGTCTAGTTGGCTCCTCAGAGTGCAAAGCATGATTTTTGCTGCGTGATCGTACACGGGCCGCCCGAAAGGTGATACTGAACAGTTGCGATTTCCTCCGTTTACATGCCTGGAACCTCGCACCCAAGTTCATGGAAGTTAAAAAGACTCCAAAGCAACCGTTCCTCCTCACCATGTTTAAAATAAGACCTCGCGAAGCCCATCTCAATAGCTAAACCACGAAATTCTTGCTTAACATCTCCCAAGCTGCAAACATGGGACTCTCATGGTAAAGCATGATTCCAAAGTTGTGCTGACTTGCTGCTTGAAGTCTTCCTCGTTTAGCAACGAAGAATTAAGCTTCCATAGAGCCCACTGGGGCTGAAACTTGGGACGGGCAGATTCTCCAATTCGTGCAATGACCATGGCATGATCGGAGAAAGAAACAGGCATGATGATCGCATGTAATGCGCCGTTTAAGGAGACCTGCGCAAACGTAAGTCCGATCCAGACGCGAATGTGAGGCTCCTGTAATGTATGTGAAGGCGGACGACGATCCAGCATCAATTAAGCCTGCGCTCGCAGTGGTAGCTGATGAAATACCAGGGCTCTTATCGGCGTTTCGCTAGGCCCTCTACGGTCGCGTGGGTCGCACACGCAGTTTAAAGTCGCCCATGAATGCCACACACCGATCACAGTCTAGAGTTGCAATATCGTGAAAGAAAACTGCTCGTTGCACCCAATTATTTGACGCATGTACGTTGATGAATCTCCACAATTCGCCATGCAGCCGAAGGTAACAACATATCAGGCACTCTTATGTGTCAGCCTGGCACATCAGAAACAGAGATACTCTTTTTGAAGAACAGAAAGTAACTCTCCGAAAGGCCCGCCGATGCGACACACATATATCGAAATCTGTTTAAAAGGCCTGCAGGGCTACCTCTGCATCCAATTCGCTGCATAGGTGCCACTGTGGAGTTTATCAGCATACGACACGACGCACCACCTTGTACAATGGACGGAACGCCGACAGCCATTGCACCGAGGAGTACGGCTGTGACGGCGCATGTGCCCGACCTTATGGCAGCGGAGACGCAAGGTCCCCCCCCCCCCCTCCCCCCTTGTAAGTAAAACCAGGCACTGTAGACCACAAATTGTCAAAATATGAGGAGGCACGTCGCTGACAGTGGCGCCGTCAACAAGAGCCAAAGCAACGTCTCTATTCAAAGGACGCATCCCCTTGATTCCCGATACTCCATGCTCCAACTGTGATGGAAGTAACCTTTCCGCCAGCTCGAAGGGCGTCAGGATGTGTAAATATCCTCCAGATGTTCTGGGAGCCAAAGAAGCTTGAGTGTGACAGCCTTCGTTTCTGGATCAGTCAGCAGGCAACGACAGTTTTTCACCTTCAACTCTCCGAAACTGACGAGCTTAGCTATGGCTAACGCTGTCTTGCACATTATCATTCACCCGTGGGACATTTAAAACTTTCCAGTGAAACTGACTTCACTACGGTCTATTATAGCACATAAGGCATCTCTGAAGTCCTGGGCGCGATATGTAGGGACGTCTAGCAAGGTACGCATGCAGAAAAACGGAGTAGAAAACCAGCTTACCAACAGACAGGCGCGACAGAACAGTAGACGCCGCAACAGCACCTCGGCCTAGTGCCATATACCTATTTAAGCGGAGAACATAAAAAAACGCGGCCGTTCTTCTTCTTCTTCGTCCTCTTAAGACATGGCACTTACCCACGTGGGGGATTGGCCAATGTGTAGTGGCATAAACATGGAAATTTCCATGGAAGATTACGACAAAATTTTAGCACCAAGCGGGAATTTTGAAAAAAATGCATCAATAAAAACGACAGAAGAATAATTAAAGTAGAATAACAGACAGCATTTTGGTGAAAAAAGAAGAGCTCGAAGAATTTTAAAACAATTAGCGAATCAACCTACCAGTTGCATTTATGTAATCATGGAGAATCCCACAAATTGAACCCAATGCAAATCCTTTGGAGCTCGCACCGAACGATAACAACAATGGCAGAGATAACGCGAGCCCTAACCTGGAGAAAGGGACCTCCAGGTAAATCTTTCTCTGAAGTGCGAAATGTGGACAGTGGAGGAGAAAATGGCCTACAGATTCAACCTCCCCTCATGCGTCACATAGGTTTGTCGGTGCCGACCCACACCTGCATAGACATAAAATCAAACTGGGAATCCTGCACCGCAACCACGCCATTGATACCTCACACAGCCCGGTTTTATACGAACGGATGTTCCAATTATATGCTAAGTGCTGATAATCAGTGACATTTAGTAAGGGATCACGTAACCTGGCTGATATGTGTAGGAACCGCTGAAACCTGGAAATCGCCAGCAGGCTGAAATTCGGGACGGGATGTGTCACTGACCCGCCAGGAGCCGACCTTGCTCTTGCCGGTCGCTGTTGTTGTCCTCTGTTGGAGTGGCACATACCGACAGTGAGGGATTGGCCAGGGTGCCTCGTACAGTCAGACAAGTGGGAAACAATGACCCATTTAAGCTACTCGAGGTTGATTTGTGCTTGAAAATAAATTGTGAATTATAATTAACAAAGGAGTCTCCCAGACGCAATGATGAAATTATGCAGATAATCGCACACTGGATTTAGGCAATATTTCCAGGCGCTTTCCCCAAAGGGGAGAAGAACCGGAATAGAAAGAGGAAGCCCTAATCGAGCAGGGGGAATCTGCTGATAAGCTGTTCGCTGAGAAGCAAACCATCGACAGGGTTGTGTTTGGGTATCGTCGCCTTATCAGCTTCCATTCGGGCGGCGCGAACAGATCAGCTTCGCTGGCCACTGCACGAGAGCACTATGCTATCTCCGCAGCCTATCACGCCTCGTATTGGACTGCAACACACACTCGCGCTGTGCATTGCACATCGTAGTCTTCACCAATTTCCACCTGCGGCGCGGACAGATTAGATCAGCTTAACCTCGACCACAGCTTAAGTTGAGTTTAATATCGTCGCCAAAACGTGTCGAGGACACAGCAAAGCAAAACATGCATGAGCCAGCCAGGCTAAACACATGCTTTGTGAGTAAGTAAACTATTGCCATAATTGTAATTAGTGAGGTATAGTGGGGTGGCGTGGCACCCAGGTGGGGGCACTGCCTGGGCCCACGACGTGAGAAGCACTTGTTGCAATTTGTCTGTGGTTGTCAGCAGTCCATTCCATCCCTCTCCATTGGCAGTAGGGCTCGTGGGGGCTGTTGTTTCGCGCATCCCTATAAGACGTGAGCCGTTGTTCCGGTGGCGCCATTGGTACAATTTGGGCAAGAAGGGTCGAATTCATCGTTGGTGATAAGCGCCAAACAGCATTGGGTGATAAGGGAATAACTTTGTAACCGACGGAGCAGGGTGGCTTGCGCTCTGTCGAGGTCAGCATAGGGGGAAGGGTGTATCCGGCGTTGTTCTCTGTATAGTTTAGTAATTTCAGTGTACGTCTGGGGAGTCTCCGCCGGGGCGTCCCGGGGGAAAAGGGCGCGTCGGCCGCCCGGTTCGTAAAACCAGGGGCTGAGGGGTCAACTCCCTCGTTCCCGGAGTTCCCAGCCTGAGCAGGAACCCAGACTAGGCTGATCTGTCGCAGAGGGACGAAGTTATTGAGGATGCGTGCCGCGACAGGCCAAACGGAGTTATTGGAGTAGTTGCGAATTACCTTTTTGAAGTCGCTAAGGGCTCTACGAGCGGCAGGGAGAGCGATGGCCAGCGCTATCGCAACTTCTGCAGCAGTGGGAGACGAAACCCGCGTCGTGGCAGCGTTGAGTAGGGTAGCGCGAGGGGTGGCAGCACATGCTAAGTACTTAGCTGTTGGTATTGTATTTGGCGGCGCCTACATAGACTACGTGGGTGTCATCCATTTACTTGGCGTCTAGGGCTTGGGCTTTAAGGCACCTTCGTGTGTCACTTCGTCCAGGTAGCATATTCTTTGGCAGGGGTCTGACCACCAGGCGACTGTAGATATTTGTGAGAGGGGTGTGGGGGAGTGAAAGTCGCCCACAGGATATATATGTAACTGGTTGAGAATGTGGTGACCATGAAAGGTACGTGAGGGGTGGTGGATTTGAGCTGTTTTGTAGGCCTCGATCAACTCTGTGAGTGTATTGTGTACGCAAAGTTGAAGGAGGCGTTATGTGCTGGCATAGGAGGGCAGTGCTAGGGCTGCCTTGTAGGCCACACGGATGACACTGCCTACCGCGTCTATGTCTTTCTTTCGAAGGTGATAGCAGGGGTAGGTGTAGATGATGCGGCTAATGAGGAAGGCTTGGGTGAGGCGACAGATGTCAGCTTCTTGCATGCCTCTGTGTCGAGTGGAGATGCGCCGAATGAGATCAGTGATCTGTGTCGCAGTGGTACGGAGGCGCTTTAATGCTTCCGAGTTGTGTGTGTTGTTTTGCACCAGCATGCCGAGTACTCCGATGGTGGGCACTGAGGGAATGGGGTGCACGCCAATGTGGAGGTGAATAGGAGCCGGGGTATTTGTGTCCGATATGCGAGGACGTCTGTCGCGAATGACTAATCGCTCTTATAAAAGTAGGGGAGCAGGAGAGTCCGTTGGCTTGGACAAAGGTGCGGACAGCGTGGATTGCTTGTTGAAGGCACTCCTGTATTTCCCCATCAGAACCGGTGGAAGTCCAGATAGTGATGTCATCAGCATAAATGGAGTGGTTGATAAGTGGGATGTTGCTAAGAAGGGGGGAAGCCCCACATGGTGATCTTAAGAACAAAAAAGGGGAGAGCACGGCCCGTTGGGGTGCCCCCGTGTGCCCATGGTGATGGTATCCCCGCAGATGTCTTTAATGTGGATTTCCGCGGTGAGGCTATGAAGGAAACTAGTGATATAGCTGTAATTGCCGTGCCCGACATTGAGTTGTGAGAGATTGCCCAGAATAGATGCATTTTCAAAGGCTTTCCTTACGTCGAGACCGCGAATGGTGCGCGTGGCACGAATGGGTCCGGGATTAAGAATATCATTTTCCACATGACGTCCCGGGTGAAAAGTCCTGCGCGGAAACCTATCATAGATGGAGGAAGAAGGTTCTCCTTCTCTGTGAAGACAAGGAGTCTGTGAAGGATAACATGTTCTGTGATTTTACCCTCGGAAGGAGGTAAGGGAGATGGAGTGGAGGCTCTCCGACTCAAGTCGTTTGCCCGGTTTGGGGTGAAAATGACGTTGGAGTGTTTACAAGGGTCAGGTATAAATTCTGACTGCCAGTAGGAATTAAAAGAGCGCGGCTATGGCGTCGACAGATTGGTCATCTGGATTTCGAAGCATTTTATTGGTGATGTGATCTTTGCCAGCGACATCAGTAGTTTCGATGTGATTTTGTGATTCAGTGATGGCTCTGTCGATGTCTGAATTCTAGTTACCGGTGTAGCCTGACTGGAGAGGAAAGTTGGTGGAGGTGTTGAGGTATTTATCTTTCAGGGCGGCCAGCAGCTCCTCATTAGTGCCGGGGATGCATTTTTGTAACTTTTCGTCTGAAACGGATTTCGTTCGGCTGGGGTAGAGAAAATGTTCGAACAGGAACCATGTGAATTTGCCGTTTAGGCGGTCGCAGGTATGGCGCCACTGTTCATGACAATGGAGGAAGCCAACAGCCACCGGAACCGAGGAGCATAGGGGATGCCTTTTTTAATTTGTAGTTTTGAATCAATGGGAGATTCGTAAAAGCAGAAAAAGAAACAAACAAACCCCATGCCGCCAGTGGGATCCGAACCCACGCCCTCAGAATTTCGCGTCCGGTGCACTACCAACTGAGCTACGGTGACGGCTGCCCAATCTTCTGCTTTATAGGGTATGCATATGTAGTAAAAGCGATCCTTTAGAGTGTTCACCGGCGCCACCCTCTTCCATAGCGGCGGACGTATCCGTCTTGCGACTGCAGTAGAGTGAGTTAGTCGGGTAACATCTCCTCGCATTGGGCAGGTGTTTCGATTTCGCGATGTGTGTCAAGTGTGCGATGATGTTGACAATGTGTGGTACGGATAGGGTCCCGTCCCGCATCACGAGACGGCGTTGCAGCTCCGTTCTCACGATGCCTAGAAAATTAGGGATGTACGGTGTGCCACGTGAGAAAGTGTCGTTGATACCGTAGCTCATACGTAGACAAAGCGGCTGTGCACTTTCTCGGACAATCATGAATGCAGTTTATTTCTGTCCACTCCTGTCCGCTAGCAATAAAGTCAAGTTGTCTCCCCCTCCCTCTCCTTCTCTTCGGCATTTCATCTGATTTCTTTTGAAATGGGTATCGCAGCTCCATACACCTCCAAGTAAGTATAAGGCACAGACTCTAGGCGAGCACGCACACAACGAAAGCCTGCTTGCCAGCATAATAATAATAATAATAATAATAATAATAATAATAATAATAATAATAATAATAATAATAATAATAATAATAATAATAATAATAATAATAATAATAATAATAATAATAAAATAATAATAATAATAATAATAATAATAATAATAATAATAATAATAATAATAATAATAATAATAATAATAATAATAATAATAATAATATTAATAATAATAATTGGTTTTTGGGGAAAGGAAATGGTGCAGTGTCTGTCTCACATATCGTTGGACACCTGAACCGCGCCGTAAGGGAAGGGACAAGGGAGGGAGTGAAAGAAGAAGGGAAGAAGGAGGTGCCGTAGTGGAGGGCTCCGGAATAATTTCGACCACCTGGTGACCTTTAACGTGCACTGACATCGCACAGCACACGGGCGCCTTAGCGTTTTTCCTCCATAAAAACGCAGCCGCCGCGGTCGGGTTCGAACCCGGGAACTCCGGATCAGTAGTCGAGCGCCCTAACCACTGAGCCACCGCGGCGGGTCCCGCATATCGCTCGCCCCATATGCGGTTGCGTAAGTGCACCGTGCGCAGCGCTTCGATCGAAGGCGCGTGAATGAAATCAGCGCGTGACAGGTCAGTGAGAGTCCGTCACGTGCGTCAGAGGCCCCGCGTGCTGAACACTTCTCGGGATGCGACGCGAGAAATAGGTGTTCGACGCATTTTCTCTTTTGTTGCACAAGCCTCACAAGTAGCTCTCGTCTTAATGCGGTGGTCAGTGATATTTAAGGTTGCAGTGAGTCCTGTCGGTAATGTGGCGGTCGCCTTTATGAAACGGGTTTAGGAGTGTCGGTCCTTCGGCTTCGGGAGACGAACGAACTCTGCTGCCGGCAGGCGTCCACAGGCGTTCCGCGCAGGATATCAAACTGTGGGGCGGCCACCACCTTGTGTCCCTCTCCTTCTGGCCGTCGAGGCATGGGGTTGCTCCAGTCGCTTCCGGTGACAGCGGTCGCCTCTCGCGACAGACTGCAGCAGCATCTGAGCCGTTGGCAGGCTGGCCAGCGCTGGCCCGACGAAGACGAGAAGGAAGACGGGCTCTGCGAGGTGGTCGTGATCGGCGGTGGCGGCGAGAAGGGCGAGCCGGCGGCCGAAGCAGAGACGCCAGCAGAAGCGACATCCATGCAGCAGCAGCAGCAGCGAGCCAACCCGGCGGGCGACCGCAGCATGTCGCCCATGTACCTGCCCGAGGTGGACACGGACGACGCGGTGAAGATCTGGTGCAGCCGCAGCCAGCCGAGCCAGGTACGTGGCGGCCGCCCAGGCTGCGCCTTTACTCGGCCACGGTATGCGCTACGCAGCAGGAGACACGGGTCGAAGGCACCCAGGTAGAGTCGCCGATGAGATGACGTGTCACTCGAACGAACGAAGTTAATGCAGCCAGCTCTTTTTACTCCTGCGCGAGTGCTGCGTGTAAAGATAGGCGGCTTTCTTTCTTGTCGTAACCACACGGTCCTTGGAGATATTTGCCGGATTGTACACGACGCGACCACTGCTGGGGCATATGTGTACGGTGCAAACCGGGCCCCTTTAGAGGGCGGGTAGGCACTCAATGCTGTGCTTTTCAGTGCGAGCAGCGGGTTTTTCTTTCCTGACACATACGTATACGCGCGGCTTTTACGTGCTTTTTAATCGGGTGTTAGAACTCAGTATTAAGGATATCGGACCCTTCCTGTGAACTTCAGGGGTAGCTACGTGTAGAATAACTGCGCAATGGCGGCGAATGTACTTGTTAAACATGAAAATTTTCTTGGTGCGGTTTTGTTTCAGTTTAAATGGAGCAAATACATGCTTGTGCCAACAAAACGAAAAAAAAGTGTCAGACGATTACGATAGACGGTAATTCAAAATTTGAGCGCAGCTCTTCAGACGCCTCCTGCCACCGCTGGCAGGTGGCGTCACCTCCCCTCCGGGGTCTTACCGCGGCAGCCACCTTCCAGGTGGAGTTTTGCTCTGCTACTTCGACAAGCGGTTACGTCGACGACGGCGCAGAATCCAGGAATGGGTGCCTGAGAGCTTCTCTCTAAAAAGTGGTATGGTTTTACCGTAGTTAAACCGAGTATTAAAAGGGAAAAGAATCGCGACTTCAGAACAGGACGTCTAGACGGACTTCAGACATCATGACAGACGTCCGCCTCGTCTAACGTCCTGCAGGTCCTGAAGTCGAGGTTCTTTTACCTTTTAAACATGTCAGACCAACTGGCCCAAAGTTTTCCCTTGTTAAAACGAGTAGACGTGCCAAACTATGTCTTTAGCCTGACTGGCTCATGGTTTTTCACAATAAGAAGCAACGCGAACAGACAAGGACGAACACAAAACGACAAGACTGCAGCTGTTCGTCGTTGCCTACTCGCACTGCTTACTATTATGCATTCTGACCAACAAGACCAGATCAAGACCCTGGTTCATGGTTTTGCTTTGCCGGGTCGTCGGCACGCCTGGCGACGATATTAGACTCAGGTTGAGCTCTGATCAAGGTTGGGCTCTCTCCGCGCCGCAGATGGAATTTGTCGAAGACGACGATGTGCAATGCACAGCGCGAGTGTGTGTTGCAGTTTCACACGAGGCGTGATCGGCGGCGGAGATAGCATAGTGCTCTCGTGCAGCGGCCAGTGAAGGTGATCTCTTCGCGCCTCCTCGGGCACGAAACACAGTCGCTGCAACATTAATTTTACTTCTGCATGGGCTGTTGCTATGCTAGGTTTAACCAAGGTCACCCTCAAGGTAACCCTGCCACTGGCTGCAGCTTGCGCAACGCTCCTCCGAACTTACCCGAATTACTCCGATGCTTCACACAAAATTCTTGGTTGGGACCACGTTAAGGAGAGCTTTCGCACTAAAACGCTGTAGATCGGATTCACAAACGTGGTTGTCGTGCCGCTGCCGCAGGAGCTTGATTTAGTGGTCTTGCTTACATGCCGCTTGAACCCTCGGATCTTCGCCTTAACGCTCAATTTTCTTTCAGTATATTTTGACTGGTCAGCTCAAAAGCAGCTTCCGCTGCTGTGTCACAATGCCTGCCCGCCAGATGAAATCATGCCCTGATGGCGAATGCTTCAGGAACGCAAGCGCTTTCCGCACGGCTTCTCATTCGTGCATAATCCCGCCGTCGGCAGCCGACGACGCAGGGCGGCCCGAGTGTGTGGCTGGCGGCGGAGCAGGAGCGCTCAAGTTCGAGCGGCAGCGACTACGAGCTGGACGAGGAGGAGGACGAGGAGGAGGAGGAGGAGGAGGGGACCACCACTGGCGGCAGCACGGAGAGCACGACGACGAGCAGCTCCAGCTCCACGTCCACCATTCCGTCGGGTATGCTGCGCCAGTGGAGGCGCATCCGCAAGTGCTACGCCGACAACCCCGACGTCATCGGGGAGATACACGTCTACAGGTGCGCGCATGCGCGAGGGCTCGGAGCAGGGACGCACAGCGTTGAGGCAGGATCTTCGGTGGAGGGTTTATACCACTTTCCTGATACGCCTAAACGTGCCAACGACTGACGGCTTTTTACGCCGGAAGGCGTGTTTATGAACTTAGCACGTGACTCGACGTCACTCTCCCACTTTCCTTGCCTTATGATTGTCGTGACGACGCGAAGGACGGCTGATTGGCGTGATGGCGGGGAAGGAGGGATCCGAGGCGGGGCACGAATGTCTCGTAGATTACGAGCTCTTGACCGCATCCTTACCAGGTTGAATAGTGGCCAGGCGCGTCGAATATGCACTATGCCATTATTCTCCGCCTGGATTGAAGGCGTCGTAAGGGTACGAGCGAAAACGTATGTTTGCGAGCCTAGACAGAATTTGCTCATTGCGAAGACCATACGACCATTGCGTGTTCCGTGCCATCATCGCATATATAATCCGAACATCGACTTCACGCAAGGTCACGAAGGCTCTGGCCTGTGTACTGAAACATCGCCTTGTGATCTGTAGCAAGAACTCTATATGGTACAATGCGAAAACTAAATTCGATACGTTCGTTGAAAGATTTTCAGTCCATAGTTTGAAATACTTTCAGCAGATTCTGAGGCTGACGCCTGCGCTGACCCAGTGACACGTTTAGTACGCGTAAATCACTGTTGGCTTTCAGCATTAAGGAGCAGCTGCGGACCCGAAGCACTTGTTTACGTACCGGGCTTGCGTTGCCTTTTGAACAGTGTGCAAATGGCTCTGCCACTAGAAACACCTCTGTTGAGCCACGGGCTGTGTTCAACGCTGCGCGTAACAGCGACGGCGACTGTACTTCCCGTCATCGCCACGGCAATTGCGCCGTTGAAGTGACAGTGTTTTTTTTTTTTTAGCTCTACCACAGTTTATGCGGCAGATTTCATTTTTAAAAGTAGCTGCTGTGGCTTTGACGTTCGACTGCTGATCCCAAGGTTTCGGGACCGAATTTCGGCCGCGGCGGCCCTAAGAATGGAAAACAACTCGGTTCAATCTCGTTAGACATCGTGAGCATCATTTTGAATTGAATAGCGGTATAGTAAAATGTAGCCGTAAGATTCCGCGTACAAAAATCGGTATTGACGTCAACGCAGTTTGCTTGCGAAACGACCGGTGGCGGCGACACATGTATTTCATTGTTTAGTCTCTTCTACCTTACTGATCACCCGTTTTCGCTGAAAATAGCGCGTTTTCTCGGCCGAATGCAGTAATCTATCAACACAGGCGAACTTCAGTTTCTCCACCTACTTTCCTTAGCACTAATACGTGAAATAAACTTCTCCGAGCGAGACAACTACGAAGGCGACGACCATGTATGCGCCTTTGTCGGGATAAAGGGCACTTGCTGCTCCCGGGTTTTCGTCCCCGAAGAACCTGTCTTCCCTGCCCGTGGCGCAGGGTTCTGACGTACATGGGCCACCCGCACTGGCGCAAGTGCTACGGCGCCTCTCCCGCCGGGGACAGCCCTAACCTGACCACGGTGCTGCAGACCACCATGGCGCTGCGGCTGGAAGACCTGCGCCAGAAGAAGCTGCAGATGGAGGCCGCCTGGCGCACCATGAAGAAGGGGGGCCGCCCCATCAGCCGCGTCGTGCTCGAGGCCAAGCGCCACGCCGTGCAGCAGCTCGAGGTGCGTGCCAGCCGCTGACACTCTCGGCGTCTCCTCCCGCTGCCGTTAATTGCTTTGCTAGCTTTGCTTTGCACAGCGTGTTTACTGGCATCGACCAAGAAAACGCCTCTTCTGTTTAAACACCAGCCGCATCGCTCGCTTCGCAATGGGAGCTATTTGGGCGCCTCGCTTTGTTTACTCGTCACGACGTGGCGCCACTTACGTGGAGCGGTGATGTAGATTATAAAGGACAGACTGCAGGCGTGGGTGGAAAGCAAGGGGTGCTAAGGGAGATACAAAATGGGTTCCGCAGGGTTAGAGGATAATCTCTTCTCACTGACTCAGTACAACGAGATTGCTGAAAAGGAACACAGGCCCCTATGGCCAGCATTTCTGGATATCAGTGGGGCTTTCAAGAATGTAATTCAAGAGGATTTGTGAGACATACAGGGCACAATGGATGTGGAAAATGAAGTAACTAATCTTTTAAAAGGAATAAAGTGCTTATATAATGAAACAAAAAAATGTATCAGAGCGTATAGACCACAATACGAAAGAAATTTGAGTGCCGCCATTTTGAAAGCACTGTGGCACCATCTGTTGAACGCGGACTTACGGGTTGCCACGGTAGGCGACACGACACAGGGCACGTACGGGAGCGGCGGCTAAACGGTACCGCAGGTGTAAACGCTGCACGACGTCGTAATTGAAGACGTAATTTGCAGTGACAGCGTTTATTACCCTGCGAGTTTCAGCGAGGCCGTTGTGTCCACTGGCAATGGGTTTTGTAGGCCCTTGGTCCAACACCGGGGCAAATGCCACCGGTGAGTGCAAGAACTTCGCATGCGGTTTTCACAGTCGATGTGTTGTTAGAAGTTCGGGAAACGATGAGGCAGGGTTCTGTATTGCAGACAGCATCGATACGAACTGTTTATCGGCGTGCCTGCCATTTGCGCGGTAAATCGGTAATACGTGTACAGATAGGAGTTCTGATATGGTTTTGCCAAGCCACTATCTTAAACCCTCCTAGGCTGGTACTTGCTGCGAGCCACGAATTACTAACGTGAGTGCCCGCGATATTACGAAATCCGTGGTATACGGTAATTCGGGGGAACCCTAACGAAGCATTACGCACTTATAAACTAAGTGGGTTGTCGGCCATTAGCACTATGGCTTCATGCTAACGGCCGACAACAAGGAAGATTTGCAGAGGTTGATGGACATCTGCGGTACAGAAGGATCTAGATTAGGTCTGAAGTTTAGTAAACAGAAATCGGCAATCTTCACTTTAATGATGAGGGTGACAAGCATAGGATACAGGAGGTCACACTAGAGGTGGTGGATAAGTATAAGTGTTGGTGTGTGGACGAATAATGGTGCTGAGCATCTGACGGAGCATGAAAAATATGTAATGAATGAAACTAGTGGGAATGCAGCTGTCATGAAAAATAGGGCACTGTGGAGTTACAATAGGTATGAAGTGGTAAGAGGGATCTGGAAAGGGGTGATGGTTCCTAGCCTGACTTTCGGTAATGCGGTCCTGTGCATGAGACCAGATGTTCATGCAAGGTTATAAATCAAACAACGCGGCGTAGGGAGGCTAGCTTATGGACGTGGTAAAAAACAGCGCAGCGACGACGGACACGTACGAAGAAAGAAGACGGACAAGCGCTGACTAACAACTTATGTTTATTGGAAAAAACACAGGTATTAATTTATTAGATGTGTTTTCGGAGAAGCATGTATCGTGGTTGTTTTTTGGAGTGCATTAATACCTGTGTTTTTTCCAATAAACCTCAGTTGTTAGTCAGCGCTTGTCCGTCTTCTTTCTTCGTACGTGTCCACCGTCGCTGCGCTGTTTTTTACCACGTCCATGATGCACCAACTCGCTCAGTTGTCGGTTCTTCTGGTGGCTAGCTTTGGGAGCACATGGCAATACACCAAATCAGGGGTACAGGGTGATATGGGATTGGCGTCGTTCGAGAGCAGAGCAGCTAGCAGCAGTAAGATAGCATTTGCGGAGCGATTGAGAAAAATAGGGGAAAAGCAATGGGCTAGGAAAGTTTTCAGATACCTGTATATAAGGAATGTTGATACAAAATAGAGTTAGCGAACTAGAAAATTGATAAGCCAATATCTGGACAGCAGTAGGGGGGCAAATCGGCAATTATCGGTTAAGAAAAAGGTTATAGAAACAGAGAGCTATGTGGAAAACAGGGATGCTGACGAAATCAGCACTGGGAACATACCGGACCTTTAAACAGGAAATTGCCAAAGAAAATATCTGGGATAATTCTAGGGGAAGCTCAATGTTGCTCGAGGCCAGGACAGGCGTATTGCGGACAAAGACGTACTCAGCCAAATACCACGAGATAGACACGTTGTGCGGTGTGTGTGGAGAGGAAGAGGAATTCATTCTAAAACAGCGCAAACAAGATGACGAAGGAACGGTCCTTCGTCTTTGTCATGTTTGCGCTGTTTTAGAATGAGTACCTACCAACTCGCCCAGGTTTCTTTCTACATAGGAGGAGGAAACACCTGAACACTTCATACGTTTCTGCAAAGAGCTTCACCCTACAGTTGAAAACAACGGGAATGATTTACACAAAGCATTGTGGTTTAAGGACAGTGGAGGAAAAGGATTTTAAACGGGTAGAAATAACCCAGTGTAGCTTATCTGATTGGTGGCTTTACGAGACACGACCTTCGGAGCCTCCGTTAAAAGGGGCCCTGAAATAATTTTGGCGGTCATAATCTAAAGCAACAGATTTATAGCGGTGGTCATTGGGAGTATTCAAGTCGAATTTAAGAGCTCTGCGTGAATTCTATGATATAATTTTTTTAAAAACATTGTTGCTTGCAACCGATTAGGGCTACAGCTCACGGCGCGTTCTTAGCCCCTCCTACCCTGGTGGCGTAAAGTGAGTAATCTGGGCAAGACTTCTCATTGGGTGTGCAAAAGTGACGTGAGCGGGATGAGGCGCGGCGGGTGCAGTCTCGACCTCTTTTCTTTATTTTTTTTTCTGGCGCGAAAGCACGTATGTGTTGAAAGGGAGAGAGGAGGACCATCATTCTTAATC